>NC_056726.1:305916078-306093578 GCF_019279795.1 Protopterus annectens
CTGATAGCCTAGTACCAACCTATGAACCTATGAACCTATGAACATTGTATGGTATGTATATTGAATAAACTCCCTCTATTAATTAGGCAGTCTGAATCATTGTATCTGTTTTAAAAAAAAACATCTTGATAACTGTGTTGATACTAAGATGTATACATTTATATTGGAGTCTAGGTTTTAACTGGTATTTTGCCCCAACATAGATTCTTTTTTCAAATTATTGAAGAGTTTGAAAACAGTCATATGCATGTTGACCATTCTTTTCCAGTCTTTAAATTAAAAAATTCCAATTGAGTTAAACTGAAAACTAAATAAATAATCAGAATGAGCAATGCAAAAAAACAGAACTGAAACAGTGAGTTCAACACACATATTCAACTTTAACATCAGGAATATTAAATAAGAAAATAAAATATTTACACAAAATGGGCATGTCCGTGCTTCCAAATATGAGACAAAATATCTCTAAACTGATAAAGTGCAGGGGTTTTAAACCATAACTTCAGAAGTCACATGCCTGTTTCAGAGGCAGTCCTAATTTGTATATAACATTTTCAGCTCAACACAAGCTTTTCCTAATTTAAAATTTGATTTAGTTTAACACAACGTTGCCAGTTATTAACATAATTAAACATTAAGACTACTGTTAAAACTGCTGCCAGGTGATTCTTCACATACAGCAGTGACTATTAGTAGAATTTCAACATATGTTTATTTTACACCCCCTCCCCACACACACAAAATAATAGCCACTGCATGGATTTACAGTAGATATAATTCTGAAAGCATCTGCAGTACCAGCAGTCTGCCAACGTCTGCTAGAAATAGAAGCACACGTTCATGAGTTGCAAACCAAGGCTGCATTCTCCTTGCTGCTGCTTGAACATACAATCATGACAGTTCCAAATAAAGGCTGCATATCACTGAGGAAGCATGCCAGTGGCAAAGTAGAAGGCCACTGCATTGCAAAATGTTTAAAAAAAAAAAAAAAACTTTTATTTTTTTTTTCGCCGATCTCACCTGTTTAAGCATAGGGCAGCGGCATGCAAACGGGATCGGGGGGGGGTAATAAAATAAACCTAAAATAAGCATTCTAACTAAAAGCAGTATTCTGCCATGCAAGTCAATGGCAGGCAGAAGACAACCTGGCCAGTGAGTAATGGTTGCTAAGGAGGGAGGCTCAGTGTGGGACATGTAACTATGCATTAGCAGGCAATCCTATGCAAATGAGGTGAAGGATAGTGGATCCCAGTTTTCCCCAGGGTGTGAGGCAGGTCCTAAGAGTGTAAGAGTATAAAAAGCTGGGTGCAAGACTAGGATATAGGTGACATCATAGGGGGGAGTGTCAGGCATACTGTAAGTGGATTGGAGCCCTGTGGCTCAGGATTGCTCCTAGCTTAGCACAGCTATGCTAGGGGTGTGTCTAAACCTGCCTAGCACTCTTTACAAAGTTTAAGCGGGTGTGCGCACCACACACCGGGTTTTACAGGAAGAAAAAAGAAGTTAAACCAAGAAATAGCAGCTCTGTGCACATTTGAGCACTCCATTTGTGCGGTGCGCACACGAGCTTAAACAGGGAGGCAATGGGAAGGGAAAACAGAAGTAGGAAGGCAATCAAGAAGAACTAGCTGAGCTGACAGGTGAAATGTATCAGAATCAGCCAATTACACAGGCAGCAGACCAGCCCAGCCCAGAACACTACTATAAACTAAGCAAACACCTTCCCCTCTGTTTTTTCCACACTCTTCACCACCGGTGTATACAAGTGGGGAAATTGTAACAAACAAGCTTACAAAATGAGAAGGGCTGCAGCAGGCAACATAGAACAACATGTGCAAGAGGCTGAGGGTGGTGAGGATGTGAATGCTGCTGAACAACCTATAGTGAGGAGACATAGAACAGTGTACAGACCCAGGGTAACCTACCAGGAGCTACATGAGCTGGAGATAGTGGAGCGCTATAAGGTGGACAGAGACCTCCTACAGCAAATTGTTGAGCTGTGCCGGCCACAGCTGACACACCAAACTGGCCAAGGGGAACCCATCCAAGTAGATACCAAGGTATGCGTAGGCCTAGGTATACTAGCCACAGTTACCTCCCAAAGCACAACTGGGGATATCATGGGGATCTCACAGGCATCAGCATCCAGAGCATTCCACCAGTTCCTTGATGCCATGTCAGCATATGCCAGTAAGCACATATATTTCCTCAACACACATGAGATGTTGACCAGCAATATGCATCTCTTCCACCAAATAGCAGAATACCCTGGGGTAGTGGGTGCTATAGACTGCATGCACATACACATCAAAGTACCACCCGGTGAGTAGGGTAGGGCATACATCAACTGCAGGGGCTTCCCCTCCATCAACTACCAGGTCATATGTGATGTCCAGGGCATTATAATGAATGTGTGTACTGGTTGCCCTGGAAGCTATGACAATTCACACATAGGGCATCTGATGCAGCTGTACTACAGATTTGCCAATGTGGACATCCCCTACAGTCTCCTAGTGGGGGGTGCTGGGTACCCACTGGAGCCGTGGCTGATGACACCCATCAGAAATGCACACACACCTGAACAACAATGCCATAATGAGGCACATGCACAGGCCAGACATATAATAGAGCATGTGTTTGGGATGCTCCGGTGGAGCCTTGCGGTATTCACCAGCTACATGTACCCAAATTGTTATGGTACGTGCTATGCTACACAATATGATCCTGTGGAAACAGCTGCAGCAGGAACAGCATGGGGAAGGGCCACACAGCCCACCCACCAATGCTAAGGCCTGTACAAGCACAGAGTGGTTTGGAGGAGGAACAACCTGAGCCTGCCCCTGTAGGCAGAAGGAGGCATGCCCAGTATGCCCTGGCCTTGGAAAAGAGGCAACACATAGCATATGCACTGACACAGTAGGGACCCAGGGAATGATACCTCTCTCTGACTCACAAAGACTGTAAAAGGGATGCCAAACATGACACTACCTGTGCTCAACCATGTGTAGGGAGTGTACTATGTACATCCAACATAGGCAGCCCTCCAGCACCATCCTCAAGTCTGGCACACCCTCAAGGTAAGTCAATCAACCTACCAATTGCCAAATGGAGTAGAATATGTTGTTACCTGTAGCTATGGTATGGATGTGAGCATGCAAGGGAATTGGGTGGCCGAATGTTAAGGCAGAAGACAGTAGACACCCATAGTGGCACCATGACATCTGTAACACATACTGGAGTCACCATAGTAGCCAGTATTACACAGGGTGACAAAACCCACTGCAGGAAATGGGCTGACAAACATGTGTCTCCATAAGACCCACACATACCAGTCAGGAAGTTCACATACCCAACAACAGTCTCAGCTAGCAGGACAGGTGTAGACAAACACAAACAAATGCTGTACTATGGCCTCTGAATGAGCCCTATGGGTAAGCCATCCCTCAGGCCTACACAGACAGACTGCAGCAGGCCAGGCAGTTGGATGTAAGTTGTGAAGGCTAAGAAGTCAGAAACTAATATGTAGGCAATTAAAGCTAAGATCTGTAGTACACTGGTATGCCTCTAGCCAACATGATAGGTAAGACTACAGACTGCAATTGAGTACCTGACATACCAGTACAGTCCTAGCAAATGTGAACAAGTGTCATGTTTGCCCCCCCCCCCATCCTACGTATACTTATAGTAACAGTCAGGTGTGCTCCCCCACTCCTGAGTAGAAATGTAGAAACAGTCAGGTGCCCCCCCGGTATGCAGAAATATAGCAACATTCAATGCCAAATGACCAATGGATACCCTGCAGACACAGCATGCTACCTGTCAGTGTACAACACAAAGGTCAGCACCACAGTACAAACTACCTGGACTTGATCCGCACATGCAATACAGATGTCCATACTGGGCATGCTCACACACTTAAACACATGAAGGCCATGTCTACAAACACCAGTGGACCAGACATATTTGGCAGTCGCAGTTCTTAGAGCAAACACATGTCAGTATGCACCACTCCTGCCTTGCACACACAGTGGATAGGAATACAGACATATATATAAGGACAACACACTATAATAAACCAAAGGTAGACAGACATAGATGTGTGGAAGAGGGTGACCGTGACAAGGAGCTATCCGGGCCTCTCCCACCCAGCACACAGCCAAAGGGCCCCAAACACATGAGGTGCAGATGTCACTCACTGCAGATACTAGCCACCAGTATCGGTCAGCATGACAGACTATGTGGTGCACATGTCAGCTGTGCAACATGACTGTACAAGGAAGTAGTCATCTAGTAGCTGTATACATGTACCTGTGACATATGACCCCATTTGTGCCCGCATGTGGCATGTCAACTCCCATGTGAATGGGTTATGGCCCATGCACACACTGCCCTCACCATAGCAGTATTATGACAAGCCTGCTGAGATCATCCAATGTGAAATACATCTTTGGGAGAGCTGAAGCTCAGTAATCTCCATGTCTTGTCCCATAACCCCATACTGCTTTAGTGATAAACTAGTTAGGTAGCAATTCTAACCCCAGACTTGGTAATTGTGTGAGTGTGTTTGTGTACATGTCTGACTGTGTAGAAAGAAATGCTTTTTAGGCTACTCACACTCCATACAATTCATATACTCAACTTTGTCAACGCTACTGATGTCACTCACTTAGAAATACACCTCTGGGAACATCAGAGCCCACTAGTCTCCATAGCGCATCCAGTAACTGCATACTGTTGTAGTGTGCAAAAGCAGTTTGATAGGTGTTCTAACCCCAGACTTGGCAAATGTGTGTGTCTGACTGAGTAGATAGCAAGGCTTTTTAGGCTACTCACACTCCGTACAAATCATATACTCAACTATGGCAAGGCTGCTGATGTCACTCACCTAGAAATACACCTCTGGGAAAATCACTACCCAATAATCTCCATAGCGTATCCTGTAACTGCGTACTACTGTAGTGTGATAAAGTAGTTAGGTAGGTGTTCTAACCCAGATTTGCCAACTGTGTGTGTGTGTCTGACTGAGTAGTGAGCAATGCTTTTTAGGCTACTCACACTCCGTAAAAATCATATACTCAACTTTGGCAAGGCTGCTGATGTCACTCACCTAAAAATACACCTCTGGGAATATCACAACACAGTAAACTCCATAGTGCGTACTGTAACTGTGTACTTCTGTAGTATGATGAAGTCGTTAGGTAGATGTTCTAACCCCAGAATTGCCAACTCTGAATGGGTGTGCGTGTGTCTGACTGAGTAAAGAGCAATGCTTTTTAGGCTGCTCACACTCCATGCAATTCATATACTCAACTGTGGCAAGGCTGCTGATGTCTCTCGCCTAGAAATAGACCTCTGGGAAAATCATAACCTAGTAATTTCCGTAGCGTGTCCTGTAACTGTGTAGAGTGATAAAGAAGTTAGGTAGGTGTTCTAACCCCAGACTTAGAAACTGCATGTGTGCGTGTGTGTCTGACTGAGTAAAGAGCAGTGCTTTTTAGGCTACTCACACTGCGTACAATTCATATACTCAACTTTGGCAAGGCTGCTGATGTCACTCACCTAAAAATACACCTCTGGGAATATCACAACACAGTAAACTCCATAGTGCGTTCTGTAACTGTGTACTTCTGTAGTATGATGAAGTCGTTAGGTAGATGTTCTAACCCCAGAATTGCCAACTCTGAATGGGTGTGCGTGTGTCTGACTGAGTAAAGAGCAATGCTTTTTAGGCTGCTCACACTCCATGCAATTCATATACTCAACTGTGGCAAGGCTGCTGATGTCTCTCACCTAGAAATAGACCTCTGGGAAAATCATAACCTAGTAATTTCCGTAGCATGTCCTGTAACTGTGTAGAGTGATAAAGAAGTTAGGTAGGTGTTCTAACCCCAGACTTAGAAACTGCATGTGTGTGTGTGTGTCTGACTGAGTAAAGAACAGTGCTTTTTAGGCTACTCACACTGCGTACAATTCATATACTCAACTTTGGCAAGGCTGCTGATGTCACACACCTAGACATACACTTCTGGGAAGGATGTAGCCCAATAATCTTCATAGTGTGTCCTGTAACTGTGTCCTGCTGTAGTGTGCTTTAGAACTGGGGTAGGGTTCCATCTCCACCCATGGCAGTTTTGGATGTTTTGTGTGTGTTTCAATGTCTGTGTACAGAACAATGCATTATAGGCTACTCACTCACAGTACATTTCAAATGCCCTAATTTGGCAATCCTGCTGATGTCATTCATTGTGAAATACAACTTTGTGGAAAAAGGTTTGTAGTAATGCCTGCGGTGTGACCTATAACTACTCCATACTGTAGTGTGATATAGGCCTTGGTCTAGGGGTTCAAAACCCACACATACTGGTTGTGGATGTTTTGTGCGTGTCTCACTGTCTGTGTAGGGAGAAATGCATTTTAGGGCTAGTCACTCGCAGCACAGTTGACATCCTATAGTATGGTAATCCTGCTGATGTCATTCATTGTGAAATACACCTTTGGGGAAGGGTTTTTCTAGTAACCCCTGTGGTGCATCCTATAGCAGCTCCATGCTGTAGTGTGATATAGACCTCAATCAGGGGTTCTATACCCACACATATCCAGCATGGATGTTTTGTGTGTGTCTCACTGTCTGTGTAGGGAGCAATGCATTTTAGGCTAGTCACTCACAGTACAGTTGACATGCCCTAGTTTGGTAATCCTGCTGATGTCATTCATTGTGAAATACACCTTTGGGGAAGGGTTTCACTAGTACCCCCTGTGGTGCGTCCTATAACAGCTCCATACTGTAGTGTGATATAGATGCTGGTCAGGGATTCTATGCTCACACATGTCAGTTGTGAATGTTTTGTGTGTGTATCACTGCCTGCGTAGGGAGCAATGCATTTTAGGCTAGTCACTCACAGTACAGTTGAAATGTCCTTCTTTGGTAATCCTGCTGATGTCATCATTGTGAAATACACCTTTCGGAAAAAAGTAATTCAGTCAAGTATGTGGTGCATACTATAATTGAGTAGTGCTGTAGTGTAATAAACTAGTTAGGTAGGGGTTCTACTCCCAGACATGACAGGTGTGTGTGCGCATGTGTGTGTAACTTGTATCCTGTATAGAGGTGGGGGTGAGTGTGTGACACCTATGTGCAGGGGGTAGTGGCCCTACTATATATCACGATATCAACCATACAGGGATAACAGATGTAAATTAGCTGAGAGGCTGGGGTGCAAAGTCATACCCATACATGTGACATCAAGGCCAGCCAGTCACAGTTAGCAACCCCACTATTACCTAGAGCACACATTCAACCAATGTGTCATATGCACACACATGCCTAGGAAATAGCCAATATGTGGGTAGTACACTGCATATTGGCCAATGATAGTAACTATGCAGTGATAGCAGTGGGCTACAGGGGGCATGTCACCCCGCCCATCTGTCCAATATGCATGTACATGCAGACAGTGCACCTCCACCATGTTCTCCAATGGACACCTGCACCACCTATGGTGCCTTCAAATGCGACTTACAATGGACATACCATGCCTGACAACATGCCCTGCATGGACAGATGACACTGACATCAGGGAATGCTATTAGCATGCTATCAATGTAGGTGCAGGGTAAACCTGCTGCCCATTACCAGTTCTTGCCAGACGTGGGCAAGTCTGGCACATCTGATGATAATCTGTGTCCACAACATGGGCCAGATACCCCAGGTACAGTAGCACATGTCACTGTATATGCATGTGGGAGGTGTGCACATCCCAGACACCATCCATGTCATGGACTAAGGAACACATACATGGCAAGTGATGCACAGCATTGGCCACACACAATAGTCACCCAGGTGACTGGATGTGGGATGCAGTATTCACCTGTGTGGGCAAATGCAGAAACTAAAGTCCTGAGCCACAATGCAGACCATTGTCATGTGGCCTGATGCCAAGGTATACCCATCGTCTACCCTTGTACAGGCTGCTGGCATAGTTGACCACCACACACCCGTGCAGACATGCATCCATGCATGTCAGAACTGGCACCATGTGTGTTCGTGTGTGTGTTGTATGGTGTGTATGTCCACATCCACACTCACTACAACCCCCCAGGGCATACTGAGGCATGCCATCGGATCTCTGACACCTCCTCATACTCCTTGCCCATACGACCTCCATATGATCCATGTGGTGCATGTGATACCTGCACATTGATGCGTTGTGGCAATCCCACTTGTGATGAGTTGCACTCCTGGCCCTGCCAAGTGTGTCAATGTGTGTGCGTCCCTATGTGAGTGTGTCTGTGTTGATGCTGGCACCTGTTCATGCAGACAGGCACATGTAGGTCACCTACCGTATATCTACAATATCCCTGTTGCAGATGTCACTCACCATCACATATATGTTCTGAGTGCACCACAACAGGTAACCCATGTGGCGCATCCAATAACTGCATCAAACTGTGATAGCACTACATAGTCGTTGGGTGTTTCATACCCTGTGCTGGTAGGTGTGTGACACACACATGCTTCAGTTTTAAATTTCCTACCCCTCCCTGACATGTATTTGCCTCTGTCTGCCTCCCCACCCCCCCATTGGTGGATGTCGAGGCCAACGCCTGCTTTGCTTAGGCAGCATCATGTGTATTTTAATAGATGCACATGATCAGCTGATGGCCTCTGCACAAATTGCAGCCCTCCCCTAGCTGACTGAATATGAAACAGCTGTGGTAACATTCCCATAGCCAAATGCATGGAAACACACTCCAATACCTAGGAACATCATGGTGGTGTTGGCCCTTTTCAGTCTCTGTGAGCAGGAACTAGATCTGTTGTTTGGCAAACAGCATCTCAGATGGATTGGGGATTTACCTCTAACAACATACACTGTGGAAAGAGAGCAACGAACAGGAGAGGGATGTGCCTGACCTGACTACAGACTGTAAGTGCTGCTATACTGCATTTGGAGTAATATTGGTTTAACAATGTTTGTCTGGATTTGCCTGTCATACATGTCGCAATACCTGCCATGTCAGTTCCATGTATATGAGGAATCCCCATCTGCAGGGTCATTTGCAGACTAGACAGTGTTGTGCATTTCATGTGTTAGCCACGGTGCATCTATCTGTGGAATGCAGAATATAGTCTGAGGATTGTAGTCTGTAGATGGTGAAGGCCATGACAGTTACTGACTTCATATCCCTCATAGGACATATGTTGCAACAACCCCCATTACAATTTTAAATTTATGAGGTTATCACAGCAACATGTCTATATTGGCCCTGTGTATGTGCTGTCAGCCACACCTCTGTGAACCTTTGTACATATGTTGTGCATGAAGTGGTGCTTATGTGCTGTACACCATAAATAGTGTCATCATATCTATTAACAAGCCAGTGATATATTAGATTGCTACACATATCATGTACAAGTAGGGGTTATATTTCATGACATAACCTGGACATTCTGCGGATGTTTGTACAGTACTGAGGTCTGTGTAGTGATGGTGAATGTCAGCAGTGTGTGTATTGTTAATATGTACATTTGCCTGTGTACATACTGTGGTAGATGTCATTGTTCTAGCTCCCCTTCTATCTGATGTTAGATGCTGCCCCACTGTATGGTACCATTTTGCCATACATGTTTGTAGGGCCATACACACACATGTCCCATACCACAGACAGCCATCAGACCAAACTGTGTAGCAGCCCAGTATATGTAGGGTCATTCTGTGAGTGGCACATATGAGGATGGTGTAGAACAGATAGTCCATATACTGTAATGATATGCTAGCTTACCATATGTGGATGTGTTCACATTGGCTGTGGTTATGAATTTTCACACAGGTGTATCTTACCCTCTGCTGTGACATGGCTGTTGAGCCTGCTATATTTTCAGGTACATGTGCATTCCCCCATATGAGATGTAGGCCATTGTTGAGCCAGTCTGCCTGTAGCCTGCACAGTGCACTGTTACATGCCTAGCAGCCTAGTGTACTTACCCAGTGAGATGTCATGTGCAGATACTTGCCAGATATACTGCTGCCGGGCCTCCCTTAAAAGTCGTGTATGTCAGACAGAGCAGTGGGATGCTGTACAGATGTATGTCAATATATAGTGGGTAGTATGTGTCCATGGCACCCCTGTACCAGCAATCATTATGTGTCAGGCCAGACAGGAGTGTGTGAATCCAAAACCTATGGTGACAAATGTATACCAGTCATTATGTGTTATACCCATCTACATGGCTGTCTACATCCATATTGTTAGGCCTGGTACACATGTTGTGCACTAAGGGATTATGTGTATACCTCTGGACTGTACAGGGTGTGTCCAAAGTTCCACATATATTGGCCAATATCTCTGCTGCACTCCACAGTGGCATTACATGCTAATGGTGGTACTTTACAATGATTTCCTTAGGATGTCTGTCAGTAGCCAATGGCACACATGTTATAAGCAGATGTCACCTTCCACACACACCATGTCTGTGAAGGCAATCCCAATGACAGTAGCAATAGTCTAGTAATATACCTGCTATACATACCTGACATCCCCTTGCATTATGACTTTGGGACTATAGGGGATGGGGTTGGGCTACACTCCGTCCATATATGTGTATATATATATATATATATATATATATATATATATATATATATATATAAATAATTACACGTGTTCTACTTCCGATTACCACTGTTATGGCAACCACCCACTATAAATCCCTACAGCATGTGGGATATATATATATATATATCTATATATATATATATATATATATATATATATATATATATATATATAAATTATTACACATGTGTACTACTTCCGATTACCACTGTCATGGCAACCACCCACTATAAATCCGTACAGCATGTGGGCATGGTCCCTTTACATTTCCTGTGTGATGGACATCCTTCCTGTGTGTGGGCATCAGTGTTACAAACAGCAGGTAGCAATACCTCTTAAAGGAGAACCTGCACACTCAGAGCAGCCATATATTTGTAGAAGGATCAGGAACTACAGACAGACTGTGAGTAGAGTTGTGTTATGCCTTGTATAGTACTGGTGTTACAGGGTGTGTGTGTGTGTGTACATACTAGTCTACCTTGGAATGCAGTCTGTCTGCATAGCTCACTACTGTGGGCATATCCTCTTGCAGGACAGAGGTATGACTATCATGCAATGTCCGTCCACCACACAGGTCCTGTGTCAGATATTACACTGGCAGTGTGTGTGTTGCATGCTATCAGTACATGGCTGCATCCATTTCTGTTTCTAGCATCAATTCCCTGACTAAGGGTATGTTGCAGACTATCCTGTAACACCATCACCTTGCTTAGTGTATGGCAACAGTGTTCCACATATGTGCCTGTGTGCCAGCCTCTGTCCTCCATCTACATACCAAGCTTTGCGTCATGCTGTTGCGGGTTGTTCTATAGTGGGCTGTGAGTATATCACACTGCTGTTGCTGCCATTTGTCCACTGCTGTTGTATCCCCCACACATACAGTGGGGCTGGGGCCATATATGTGTGGGCGTCACCTACACAATACATGTGTGCCCTTATGCACTACAGAGGCAAGTGTATGTAGCAGTGGTATATGGGCCTGTATTATTGAGTCTAGGTGGGGAGCACCATAAATGACCTAGGGTGTTAAAAATGTGGGGGTATCAGGGGTGAGCTGCCACAAGGTATCTGGCTGTACAGTATCGTATACTTCACCTATACTGACATTACTTACATGAATTGGGGTACTGCAATTCTACTGCCTCCTGCCATACAGACTGTTTTGTTTGTCAGTGTGCTCGTGATGGTGTCAGTTATGCCTTGTTATGTACCAGTTACAACCCATTTGATCACAAAACGTCTTTACCTCCAACTGAGTTTGTACAGAGTATAGATAGAGGCTGCTGAACTGCAGTACATACTGTTGATTGTTTGGTATCCTGTGGCCCAGTCTGTCTTTACTATTGTACAATTTGAAGGGCTTGGCCTGGACAGCAACAGTTGTGAACCTTTCCAGACTACTGTATCAGTGTAACTGTTTCACAGTTGCAGTACTCTGTTTATATGGTTGTCAGTATCTGAAAAGCTATATGACATGGCATATATAACTGTTATAGTACACAATTAAAGGATTCCCCTTTATGCAAACCTGTGTGTGGTGTCTTTCCTATGACCTTTCTTTGGGTATATGTTGCAGGCAACGATTGATATTTGTATGGTTGGCCCATACAATGCCCCAGTTGTTCAGGTGTTAACTGTAGGCATAGTGGCTGTTCCATATTGTGTGCACCGTCTACATATGTATCTTACTGTACATATATCTGCCTGTGTATGAGTAGTCATATATATATATATATATATATATATATATATATATATATATATATATATGTATATCTGTATCTGCATATCTGTGTCTGTGTATCTGTATCCTGGGGATGTTGATGGCTTCCTTACATGTCCTATAGGAGGCAGACTGTACTTGGTGGTGTATTGCAGGGTGCACATGTTTGGCTGTGGGGGGGGATGCCTATTCATACAAGACATATAGTGTGTGTGGGGCCTCTCAACCCCATTAATGGTGCGTGTGGACATATGTGTATTTTTTAATCTGCCATTGTTATCTACAGATGTATGGCCATATATACCTATATATATCTATATATATATATATATATATATATATATATATATATATATATATATATATATATATATATATATATATATATCTGCTAACATATATATATAACTATGTTCATATATACCTACATAGATATATATCTGTGTACACATATTTAACGTGCTGTGTATATGTAGACATATAGGTGTAGACACATATATGTGTCGATTTAGGCATATGCATGTACTTATGTGTATATATAGTGATATATATGTATATATGTTGTATCTGGATTTTAATATAGTTACACACACAGACATCTGGGTGTTGGTATACATTCTCTGTACTGTTGTATGACAGGACTGGATGATATGTTTCTGAAAACATTGAATTTCTGTGTATCTGTCATGGCTTAGTGGTACATCACTTTATCTAGAGTGTGTAGGGTCCTTGGCTTTAGCCTTGCAAGAGCTGTTTATTTTGTTGCTAGGCAGAACACGGCCCATTGGATACAGAGTGATTAAGACACTTTAAAGGAGTTGTAAGCAGGCTTGCCTGGGTTTGCGAGGAGCTAAGCATTGCCTACACAGGTTAAGCAATTTAGAAGCTGACGGAGTGTATGTAAATGTAAGCGGAGGTTATGAGTGCTTACCATCACGCAAACCCATTTACAACAACAATTTACAATTTATTTAGTACCTTAATCACTCTGTATCCAAAGGGCCGTGTTCTGCCCAGCAACAAAATAAACAGCTCCTGCAAGGCTCGAAACCAGAACCCTGCACACAATAAACAAAGTGATTTACCACTAAGCCATGGCAGATAAGCATAATCATGATGTTTTCACATACATATTATCCAGCCCAGGTATTCAACACTACAGGGAATGTATTCCACCATGTAGATGTGAGTGTGTATGTGTGTGTGTGTGTGTGTGTGTGTGTGTGTGTGTGTGTGTGTGTGTGTGTGTGTGTGTGTGTGTGTGTGTGTGTGTGTGTGTGTGTGTGTGTGTGTGTGTGTATTCATATTTAAATGGATATAACATATCTACATATGTAGTTATAGCTACAGGAATATATATATATATATATATATACATATATATATATATATATATACATATATATATATATATATATATATATATATATATATATATATATATACCAATATATACATATATACATATATATATATATATATATATATATATATATATATATCTACAAAGATATGTATACCTCTATAGATATATATGTATGCATCCATATGTCCACATATATACAGCACTAAAAATACATTAATGTAAGCATATATATATATATATATATGGTTCATCTTTCAAAGGGAGAAAATCATGTCTCCGAAAGCTGGAAGGCTGAAAGTATGTTTTCAACATTGCACAATCTTGCAAGAACTGCATCGAATGTGCAATGAGTGAATGTCACTATGCATTCGCTCATTGCAGATTTGGCAATTTGGCTGCGGATGGCACTATAGTGGGGATGGGGAAAATTTGCCTTTCCCCACTGTAGTTGAAACTCGGAGTTAGTATATCACAGTAGGGGGGCTGTGGGGGGCCCAGCCCAAGATGGGGGGGTGCAGGGGGGCTTGCCCCCCTGCATAATGATATGTATTCCAACTTGTAGTTTGAGAATCAGCAAAGCTGCTTCTAGATTTGCTGAGTTTTGAACTGTGGTGCAATTAGAAATGATGGATTGGTCGTTTCAGTTTGCAGAAAGGGCCGTTTGAAGAAATAATTGTCTCCCTTTCAAAGATAAACACATGTATATCTATATAGGTATATATGGACATACATCTGTAGATGAAATTGAGAACATAACAACAAAATATATGTCCACATGCACCACTGATGGGTTTGAGAGACCCAAACAACATACATCTGGCACGGATAGGTATTCCCCCCACACAGCCAAACACATCTGGCCTGCAATACACTACCAACCTTAGCAGATCCCATAATCAGGACCCTACACGACAAAGGCAGTACATGTTAATAGTACTCTATCCCACCTGTAGGATGTCAGGCTGGCATTACTAACATATCATGCAGTACAGTCAAGTGAAGTGTTATGCTTGGGGGAACCCCCTGAGCAGGTGCAGTAAGTAGCTGGGATCCCTCATATGATCCAACAGGCCTACTCCTGACAATGGCTTCCCCAACGTTGGCAAGGATGACCACAAATCCACCATGTTAGCTGGGAATTATCACCCAGTAGCCTGATGACCCTGGTCTGCAGGGACATGGAACATATCAACAATGAACCCATGGCCAATGTTACTGGTAATCTTAACACATGGGACCCCGCCAATGTTGGACTTCTCAAAGGTAGAGCATACAACCTGAACCTGGTATACCTCCTTGACGCAATCATGACAGGTGTAGATGAGGGTTAGGAGGTGCACAATGCCTATGTAGATCATAGCAAGCTTTTGTACACCATCCCACATGTAGGAATGTGTGTACATGTTAAGGGATCTACCTTCGTTCACAGACTATGTTTCCACCAGGACTGCTTGACAAATGCCAACATTCCACAGGTGCCATCCCATGGACATATAGTCCTCCACAGGTCATAGATGTGTTAATGCCCTCCTCCACACTGTAGAGGTGTGCAGCACTACTGGGGTTGCTATAACGCACCGGGTGTGGCTGTTGTGGGCACATACACCATCATTGCAGTTACTATTGTGTCTATCCCCCCACACAGCTGTCTGTAATACTGTACAGTGTATGTTATCAAGTTGTTAGTTGTTGTTTACACCATTCACAGTAGTTAAGCGCCTCATACCCTCCTAAGGATAGGGCTATGCCACCAGCATTGGCACACTCATGTTACTGAGGTGAGGACCGCAGTAGAGTGGGGAAAGGAACATACACCCTGCTGTTAGCATGTTCAATGTCATCCACATTGCTGACTGCATATATAGCAATGTGTGGTTGTGCCTATCCTGTCTTAGTGGGATTATACGAGCAACATATGTGTTACCTGCACGGGGACATACCTCCATGTGTACAGTCTTGTATCTGTACTGCAACAAACCAAAGGCTCTGTGTGTTGTACCCAGCCATATCATGTGTACCACCCACTACACTTACTGGTGTCCACTGTAGAAGGCCTGTTGACACTATTACACCCATCAGCCATGTGGCACATGGACAAACACAACACAATCAGAATAGATAATGGTGAAAACAATACAACATTGTTAATTACAGCTATAATGCATCATGGCTGCACAGCTACACCTTTCAAGATATTAGCATTTCACTTTACTGCTGACAACATGCTACAGTGCATTCCATTGCTACACTGTTGTACAGTCACCCTATGCATCACCACCATGTTAGCCTGTCCCTGAATCAATGTTACGGATGACAGGATGTGGCACATGTATCATCATATGCACAGGGTGTGTTGTTGGTTTGCCAGAGGCCTAGTCTGAGCCATACAGTTGACAACGTGTGTGTGTGTGTGTATGTGTGTGTGTGTGTGTGTGTGTGTGTGTGTGTGTGTGTGTGTGTGTGTGTGTGGTGGCTGAGTACTGTTATGCGCCAATGGTGATGTCATGTGTGCAGGTATGTGGTTGCCCTAGGTTTGCTGCTTATGTGTGTGTGTCTGCATGCATACAGTTCCATCATGTGGCTGCCCTATACAAGGATTTGAGAGACAGCTGCAGACTGCACCTGGCAGGGTTTGCAGTTCACCATCTCCAGCCATTGACACGGGACCAGTGCCTGGCAGGGTTGCTACAGGCAGTATCAGGTACAAAGCCAGATTGGGTACTGTCCCCTGAGGTTGATAGATGTCCACTGGATCCAGGTCCCTCCTAGGATTGGCCAGGGCCACGTGCACACGTGTCTGTGGACAGCCTCCCCCACAGTGCTGGGGCTGGTACTGTCACTATGGGAGTGGCTGTGACTGGTGGGACATCCATGGTGACCTCCAGCTGCTGGTGTTGCTGGCATACGTCCATGTGGCCATCGCAACTGTCCCGCCCTGTACTGATGCATGGACATGACATTATGGATGAGATCCAGTGTCTCACCCCACTGTCTATCCATGACCTCAGTGTAATTACAAATGGCACCTGCTAGGTCATGGATGCTGTCATTTACAGAGGTGTGATGAGCCCTCTGTGCCCTTAAACCCTGTCTGGTGTACCGTTCCATTTGTGCCTGTGCCTCCATGACAGTCTGGAACATGCGTGTGGTTGATATAGATGTAGCATGTCTGCCAGGGGTATGATGACCAGCAGTGCTTCGACAAGCACCCTTGAACATCTGCCTATTTGGTACCCCACCGGACATCTGGCTATGGCTGCTGTGTCCTAACACACATGCCATAGATACCACACTGTCCTGGTCAATGCCAACCATAGACTGTCCCTCAGCTAAGGCCAACGGTGATGAGGTATGCAGTGGCAGTGCGACTGTCTGCGTGGATGGGGTGGGTACTTGTGGGATGTCAATTGGTGGCCCAGTGGCAGCCCCTGATGACCCTGCCTGTGTCTCAACACACCTATCCTCATGGTCACTGTCTGTATCAGTGACATCAGATTCCCTGTGGGAGGGACCCAGCCCCACCTCGCCACCTGTGAGGGAAAACAGGGAACAGACTGTAAAACCTGTACATCATGACTAAACAGTACATACACACACACACACACACACACACACACACACACACACACACACACACACACACGTGTGCAGACATGGCAACACACACAGGCATACACACATGCAGTCGACATACATGACAACCCATACACTCCACCAGACAGCACCTACAGACAGCTCCAGCACCCCCATAACACACACAATAGCAGGTGATGGTGCAGTACAGTATCACACACAAACCTGGAATTACACACATGTCAGCATGCAGGACATGTGGTACTCAACAGCATGCAGTGCAACTGTACTCAATCCCTGTTACCAACATTATACATGGCTGTGATGCATGGCTTCTGTTAGTATGTGATGGCCCTCCCCCTGGAATACACCGCGACCATGTCCACAGCATTGCTGTGCATCTGTTCAGCACCCTGGATTGTACTGTGCACCATACCTCACAGGTGTACAGACCATTGCAGGATGTGTATCTGTGTGTCAGTAATATTTCCTCTGCTTCTCACAGCCTCTGTGTGTTTCTGGATTATATGTAGACACATGTGTTTAGTGAATGCCTGATGTGTGTTCACAGATGTCATCATCAGTGGTGCATGTATGAGCGATGGAATACCATTCGACCGACCACAGACACAATGTACTGTACCTATGGTGCGTGTAGAGACCATTATTGACATGGCACTCTCTTCCATGACATGCCATGGCACAACACTACTGCATATGGCAACACTACACATATCTGATATGTGACATATGACCTAGGCAGTCAATTGCATTACAGGCCCTATGTGTCAGTTGTGCAGATGCTGGTTGAGATGCATACCATTTGTGGGTGCATATGTGTGTGCATACACATATGATGGTGTGTAGCAATGACTGCTATGTGTACTACTGATGTCACTATACCTGGCAGGGGTATAGTGGCATGAGTCATCATCATGAGCCAGTAGTTGGTCAGTCAGGCCTGCAATTGTTCCCCAAACCTGCATGTTTGCATGCTAAACACGTGCACAGCCCTTGGAGATCATACAGTACCATCACTAGTGCCGTGGAGTCAGGGTTATGTCTGCCACACTTCCTGACCTTGACTGTGTGCAGATAGAGCCATTCTCAGTGGGTTTGTCTCTCCCCTCCAGTGCACTGTTGTGTTTCAGGATGACACACCCTCACCATCTCCTGCTGCATTGCAAATGCTTCGACATCTGTGGCCTACACATGTGTGTCATATTGCAGTATCCCAAACTATGAACACCATGTGTACTGGCATATTCCCTGCCAATGCAGGGCAAACATACAGGTGCACAGTGGCACCAGCATTGTACAGATGGGGATTTCATCCCTGGGTTGGGGTGAGGTGTGGATTGTGCAGCACATGCATCATAACTGCAACATCCTGGACTTCCCCAACATGGTGCTGGTACATCAGATCACATTGCAACACATGGCTTTGACAATGTACCACCATTATGCAGGTCATATCTGTATTGAGCCCTGGCTGATGTTGCCTGTGGTACACATAGGTTCATAGGTGAGTATTGGTCTATTGGCCCTGGGCCCTACATAAGCCTAGCCACAGGGGTTCCCAGCCATGCACCACCCAATAATGTTATTCCCCTGTGCCCCTGTCAGGCTGTGGTACAGACATACTACCCAGGGTGAATCCCCCATTTCCCATCCAGTTGTCAAGTGCTTTGTAAAGATGGCCAATGAGTAGCATTGCCTGACATAGGTTCATAGGTTCATAGGTTGGTACTGGGCTATCTGCCCGAAGACATATATTAGCCCAGCCACGTTGTGCGGTATTCACCACACCTTTAGTAGTTCCCTAGACCCTTGTACTAGCAGCTAGTACCCTTGGCCCCTATCTAGTAGTGCTGTTGGTGTGATCCCCAGTGTGAAATTTCTGTTACCCATCCACTCATCAAGGTTCCTCTTGAAGTGTGATAGTGAAGGGTTCTGTCTTATGTAGATCGGGACCCTGTTCCATAGTAAGGGAAGTCTCTGCAAAGGGAATCTATTCCTCCAGCATGTTCTATTCATTGTTGTGTTGAGCTTTATATCCCTAGAGCTTGTAGCTCGAGTAGATTTTGTTTTGCTAAGATGGAGCATGTTCAACAATTCTGGGTTGGACATGGCACTCTCTGTACATTACACAGAGATTGCCTCTGAGAAAGCAGTATACAACAGAGAACAGTCTTAGCTTTTTCAATCGTGCTGCATAGGGCAACTGTTTGAGGCCAGTAATCCTCTTGGTTAGGTACCTCAGTGGTCTCTCCAGCTGCTGGAGATGTCTAGCCAGGTACATTCCAATTGGTGCATTGTACTCAATAATGGGTCTGATGAGGGAAGAGTAGAGGGGCACCATTACATCCTTAGATCTTGATGCAAACCCTTTCGTGATCAGATGGGTCACATAGAAGGATTTTCTAACCACTTTGACAACATGGTTATCAAAGGAAAGCTGACTATCTACTTGGGTCTCTAGATCCCTTATTTCTTCTTCAGATTTCAGGGGATTACCTCCTATGTTGTAGTTTGCAGGTACTCTGTTTTTTCCAAAGGGGATTACTACACATTTTTTTGCATTTAGCTTGAGACCATGGCTTTGACACCATGCATCAGTCTCATTTAGGCCCTTCTGGAGGATCTCCATGTCGGCCGGAGACTCTATTATAGCACCCAGTTTGCAGTCGTCTGCAAACTTAGTCAGCCACAGCCATTCTGTGCTTGCCTGTACTTCTGAGAAGTATATGCCAAACAGGAGGGGCCCCAGGACAGAGCTCTATCCCTCCAGTATGTTCTGTGTAATGTGTTGATAAGGTTTAGGACCCTGGAACATGTGTTTGCAGGGGGACTGATATTTCTTTATGTGTAACATGTTCATCTGCTCTGTGTATGGCATAGCTGTGTATGTTAGGCAGATGTCAGCTGTGCCTGGGCAATGTGCACTGCAGTGTAGCCACAGTTGTCTGAGATGGTCTGTGTATTGCATGTGTTTAAGGCTGGTAATCCCATTAGTGAGGTGTGTGCTCTGTCAGTGAATATGTACAGCATGCATTATGGGTAGGTGTGTTAGATGTCTGCATGGCCTACACCTTAGCTATGACATGCACAGTGAATTGCCAAGCATAACCTTAAACTATACTCACCAGCATCCAGCCGCTGCCTTGCTGGTATCCCAGTGGTGCCTACATTGAGATGAGATAGAGTTGATGTCAGTGGTCACAGCTGTGGCATTGCTTCAGGGCGGCTGCAATATTACAGTAAAACAACAGCTGAAGTCCACAGTACTACAGACTATGCATAACCACTTATCACTACTACACAGCAACAGACCACATCTCATACATGCATGATCTACCTGTACAGATGCAAACACAACATATGTCTGTCATCCAGTTAGGTCCACGGACTTGTGCATAGGGAGCTCCACAGAGACATGGGATATGTGCTACATCACTTGGAGGCATGCAGTACACATACACATGGTTCAACATGCATGTTCCTCCTGCTCAGCCTACAGCCCAGTCACCTTTATGACCATGTAGATGCTGTCATGACTGTCCATGGGTGGGCACCATGTTCCCATATTGGGGCTTAATGGTCTCCACATTCGAAATGGAACTACTCATCCACAGTCTTTAACCACCACATGTGTCATATGCCAGCCCTGTATGCTGTCTTGTTTGTCACCCAACCAAACCTACATACCAATATGTGCCTAAAACCCTTCACCAACATATATAGCCCACCTTCTCAAACAATTGCAATGTGTTCCCAAAATGGGTTACACACCACACTCCATTTTGCAGCCATGTACTGGTGTGTAGATATGTTGTATATTGATGTGTGATGTTCTCTCACACATGTCATGGCAGGGGACATCTATTGACATATATATATATATATATATATATATATATATATATATATATATATATATATATATATATATCCATATATATATATATACATATATATAAGTGTATGCTTATACGTGTCAGTATTATGTACATGTGTGTATGTGTATGTTTGTATACACACACACACACACACACACACACACACACACACACACACACACACACACACACATATATATATACATATATATATATATATATATATATATATATATATAGACATGCACGCACACACACACACACACACACATATATATCTATATCTATATCTATATATCTGTATGTGTATATATATATATATATATATATATATACATATGTGCATATATATGTAGATATCATTATGTGTTGTTTATATACCTATATATATGTATAAATGTCTGAGGTTCTGTAGACATACACAGCTGTGAATATGTATCACACATATATGTATCTGTATGTGGGGTGCATACAAACATCTGGTCCACATTCTTGTAACTCTCTTTATTTCACAGCTGAACTGTTCTGCCTTGCTGCAACACAGACAGGTGTCACATGTGAACACAGACTAACATTAGGGGGTATATATGGTGACAGATTTTAGATAAGCATATTATACTGCTAAGGCAGTTGGGCATGTTATGCTACACTTTAACATGACTGTCCTGCAGGTGGTGTGGTCTCACATCCATGTGTCTATCATGGCAGTATTAATACCACCACCAGCCATTGGCCACAGTAATGTACAGAACACAGATATAATGGGTCACATCTTTGCCATTCACTGCTGGTCTGCACAGTTGCCAGGTATGTCCCACTGCCCTCAGTGACTGACACTATTGTCCAGAGCAGTTGTTGAGCAGAACATCATTACAGGAACAAGTACTGATGGCATATATAAATCCTTTCACATTATACATCCTATTATTCTATGACATATACTTCATGCAAGTAAATACATATCTGTTTCACATACCTTTTATGCTTTTTCCACTGTAACACAACCCTGAGCTTTGTTACTTTTACTAAAGTTATTTTTTTCTTTTTCTCTCTCTCTCTCTCTCAGTCTCTCCAGTAGAGTGATTGAGCTGGTTTGAATAGATTGCAGCATGCTTTTGTTGGTATTGCACATGCTCAGGTGATAACCTCTGCACCAGTCTGTGTCCACCAGTTGCTAATTGCATGCAGCTGCTGTGTAGTACTTTAGATAACCACTGTCATGGCAACCCTGTACTTAAAATTGCTGACTTCTGTGGGCATTGTCCCTTCACCTTTACAGTATGGATGACATCCTTCCTGTGTGTGGACATCAGTGTTATAGACATCAGGTAGCAATACCTCTTACAGCAGAACCTGCAGACACAGGCCAAATACACATTTGGGTAAGGTTCCAGACCTGCAGACAGCGTGAATATTGTTATTGTGTGCATTGTATCTTGCTAGTCTTACAGGGTTTCTGTGTACATGGTACTTTTGCATGAAATGTTGTCTGTCTGCATACCTCTCAACTGTGGGTCTATCCATATGATACCAGGGGGATTGGCTGTTAGGTTTGGTCTGTGTACCACACAGGTATTCTCCAAGATTTATCAGTGGCATTCTGTCTGTTGAGTGCTATCAATACATGGCTACATCCATTTGTATTTCAATGTTGTATTCCTGCATAAGGGTATGCTGCAAAAAATCCTGTAACACCAGCAATTTCCAGGGGGTGTAACAGCAATAATGAAAATATGGCCGTATGTTCCTGCCTCTGTACTCCACATATATGCCAGTCTTTGTCCTGTTGTGATACAGAAAGGGGTAGTTAGGTAATGGCCTATCATTATTTACCGCTAGAATTACTGCTATATCCCAGTCATGTCATGGACTCCCACACCAACTGTTGGGCCAAGTCCATATATATGGTTGCAACAGTTGGAGAACACATATGTGCCCTTGTGCATTCCAGAGGTAAGTGTGTGGTACACAGTATTTCTTGCCCTTGTACAGCCTTTTATGGGGGGGGTTCAATGCCATTAACCTAGGCTGTGACACCTTTTCAGGGATATAACTGTTAAGATGAGGGTCATTCAGTGTGATAGTGAGATGTTAGGTTAAGCAATGTTATGTACAAGATACTGTGACATTAACACAAGTGCTACTTTTCCCCCTCGGGCTTGACTACAGGGCACAATTGGAGGCTGCTGAACTACATCTGTAATTGTTGATTTTTACGTATCTTGAAGGCAAATCCTGTGTCTACTGTTGTACTAATTGAAGGCCTTGTCCTGGACAGCATAGCATGGCATATATCCACATTGCTTGCATCTACTGTTTTGTGTGGGCCTTGCATTCATCACTGATTACATATTTCAAATCTTATGTGGTGTAAGTACTGACATACATTATTATTATAGTACACAAATAAAGGTTATCTGTGTATGCATACCTGTGTGTCATGTCATGTCCATTGAATTGTGGGTGGGTATATGTTTAATGTCAGTATTCTCAGTTGTGGGAAGGGTTGCCACACTACATATTTCACAGGTGGCAATTAAAGGGCTTGTGGCTGAGGGATATACTTTGCACCCAGTACTTCCACACTACTTCTACATATGTATGGCTACTAATACCTTTTGTCTGTGTATATGTGTATGTACCTACATATGTGTCATATAGCTATAACTTTATATATGTATATATGTAGATATATATATATATATATATATATATATATATATCTATATATACATCTGTACATATATATATATATATATGGATCTACCTGACTACATCGACAGTTCATAACACCGACAATGACTTCACCGACACCACATAATCAACAGTTCACAAACACGACACCTCATACACTCGACACATCATAACAACAAGCAAAACAAATCCCCTGTCCAAAACCCACACACACAACACAAGCACACCAAAATCCTTACAAACCAAAACTAACCCTTACATACACAACTATCTACAACCCTAACCGAAACCCTAACCCTAAGGTCCGTCACTATCGCACACTCACCTAACCCGTGCCCTAACCCTAACTCACTTAACCCGCTAACCCAAAAAATATCACTACTGCACCCTTACCTGACCTGCGCCCTAACCCTAACTCACTTATCCCACCCCTATCCCTACAGACCGTCAACATCGCACACTTACCTTACTAGCACCCTTACCTAACCCGTGCCCTAACCCTAACTCACTTATCCCACCCCTATCCCTACAGACCGTCAACATCGCACACTTACCTTACTCACACCCTAACGGCCATCACTATTGCATACTTACACATCCTTTCCCCATCTCAGTGTTCTCAGCGTCGGTGTTTTCCTCCGTCGGTCTTTTGACTTGTCGATCTTCTGACTCGTTGTCGGTATTATGCACTGTCGATGTAGTCAGGTAGATCCATATATACATATAGCTGTCCATCTGTCTACATTTACAGATATAAATCTGTACATATGTCCATGCATGTTCGGCTCATATTCTGGCATGTACCTCATTCTCTTGGCAATTGACATAGATTATCGCAGCATTAAAGTCAGTAACTAGTGCCGACACTTTTGTGTTTCAGATTTCATCTTCTTCTACATATGTGTTCTAATACATATAACTGTGTAACAACAATATTTCAGGTGTATTAGAGCATTAGTTGACATATATCCCTATTTATACCGACAGTGTGGCATACTTTGTCCAGACTTCTTGCATTAACAGGTTGTGTGGTATGATATTAATACAGTTCCTTTACTGTTGACTGATTGTGCTGGATGATATGTTTGTGAAAACATCAGGTTATGTATATCTGCCATGGTTTATAGGTAAATCACGTTGTGTATGGAGTTCAGGGTCTTGGGGTCAAGTCTTGCAGTGGCAGTTTATTTTGTTGCTGGGCAGAACAAGGGCCACTGGATACAAAGTGATTAAGGCACTTTTAAGCAGTTGAAAGCGGGTTTGTGCAGGTTTGCGCTACAGTAAGCACTGCTAACTTCCACTTATGTTTTCTCACACTCAGTTAGCTTCTGAATTGCTCAACCTGTGTAGGCATAGCTTACCCTCGCACAAACCCACGCAAGCCCGCTTACTGCTGCTTAAAAGTGCTTACTGCCGCGTACCCCCGTGCTAATTTCTTTAAAAAAAAAGAAAAAGGGGTTGATATGAAAGTAGTGAAAAAAGGGGCACAAAGAGGGTAAGACAGTAGGGAAAATATCCAGGCATGTGCAGGAAGGGTATAGAAAAGGTCCATAGCTGCCCATTTTTTCTACAGCAACAGCTGTGTATATACACTGACTTTGGAGGCACATTTGGAGCCTCAAACCCTGGGAGAGGGGTGAGATCAACATATATTCATTGTGATGCCAGTTAGACCAGATTACATGTGTCCAGTGGACATGTGTGCAAAATGGACAGCTATGTATGGGGCGAGATTTTTTTGCAGGAACAGATTGCCCTTTTTTTTCAGGTGAGAGTGGGATGTTGTGGAGGGGTAGTAGGTATATTTGGGGAGGTAGGTTGGGTAGGTTAACAGACAAGACAAACAAGATGCATACAGAGGCAGTATATGACACATGTGGGGGGTAAACATCTTGGACGGGGAGGGATGTTTGGAAGTCGCAAGTCCATGAGCCCCCAACTGAAAACAGTGGGACTGAGGTCCCCACCCATGGGCAGTCACCACTGCACCTTCACGACCCCAAAGGTGGCTGTGCTGGGGGCTGGGCAGGAGGGGCAGGCTCACCCTCTAATTGAGCTACTCGGCCCTCAAGCTGGTGTAACTGGTCTCGAAACTCCAGATCATGCTCCCTACGCACCATGGGCCAGACATGTTGAAGGGTGTCAGGTTTGCCTCAGCACATGCTCCAAGAGGGGGTGAGCCCCATCCCCTGCAGCGGTTCCACCCAAAAGTGTCACAGGGCCCAAGGAGGAGGAGGTCCCAGGCTGGGCCCTAGATGTGCTGGCGCCCAGTGCCATGACCAGTTGAGGTGGGACAGGTGGGTCCGCTGGGACCACCCTTCCAATAAGAGCTATGTTGTAGCAGGTCTATGACAGATATGGGTTAACAGTCAACAGCATTCAGGATTAGTTATAAAAGCATGCATAGGTATTCCCATTAACCCAAAACACCAGATTTAACACAGTTGCAAAGCAAGCAGAACAAATGCATATATGGAACAATAGTGACCATTACAAGAGCATGCAGGTTTCATTGATGGCAACAGGCCACCAATATGGGTGTATTTTAACATAGCACATACATAGAAACAAATGTGAATATTTATTAACCATGAGGACATATGTCCCAACAAAAGTTTGGAGTGAAGACATACCAGTTGAGGAGAGTCATTGGGTTATTTTGCACATATGATAGAGGTGAGAGAGAGTTCAATTAACAACTAATATATCCTTGTAGTTTTCACAAGATTCTTAGTCACTGCAGTGATCTTTCCCTTACATGTATTATTACACTATCCAATGGCCTTATATTGTACACTGGTATGTTTATAGATTATTATATACGTGACCTGTGTCTTACATAGAGGTGTGAGAAGATGCAGGTATTAATGCAACATATGTTGAGAATTGATGTCATACACTTTAGGTGAGGTGCTAGAATGACAGGTTTGTTTTCATATACATTCTATGAATATGTATACATTTGACTATCAGTTATATGTCATTAATGGCTGCCTACATTTCTTGGATCATCACACTGATTTTTTCAGGGGAACAGGGTACCAGAGTGGTGATATGGGTCATTTATCTGGACATGTTGGACAGAATCGAACAGTTGGGAGGTATGAATATGCATACAAGTTTCAATTTGAACATTCTAGCAAATTCTGTACAGTTGGGTGTAATTATGCATACCGCTTTCTATCTGAACATTCTTACAAAATCTGTACAGTTGTGGGGTATGATTATGCATTCAACTTAGTAGCACTCCCAGGATTCAAACCCCTGCGGTGTGTGACAAAAAAAATATAGCTAACATCACAGTACACTGTGCTATCAGGGAATTGATGTAAAGCTTTCTACTGTTTTCTATCTAAGTCTCCCTCACTTGTACAATATGACTGACCTCTCGGCACTTCCAACATTGTTATGCAGGACTTCATACACATTTTATCTGCATACCACAGTGTGGGTGACACTGCTTAAACTACAACATTACTATTTATAGTATGCAGCAGTTCACCAACATATGACAGAAGAGTAAACAGAAGCACTCCAGGGGCTATACCTTTATTCACAGCTATTACACATTTAATTCTACTGGTACAACACTTTCTAAGGCTCTTATATTTATTTGTTATGACAATACATGCAGACTAATTACTAACCTGCCTCGCAATGCAGCCTTTGTAACCTAGCATCATGGGCTTGCTGGTTCACAGCCCGCTCATCTGCAGCTGTAGGAGGAATACAGTGATATTTAGCCATGTCTATCCATAGTATACACAAGCTAGGCAATTCTTAACTACTTAGTGGAATGACTTACTCAGTACTGGGGCATTAGCCATCTGCCGAGACTCCTGGATCCTCTGTTCCAGTACATTACCCTTCGCCGCTTCAGGTCAGCATTGTGGTGCCTGATCTGCTCATCAGTCTGGAAGATACCTGTGGCACTGGTGAGGCCACGGGCGAGACTGTCCCAGGCCTCCATTTTATACTGTGAGCCCTGGTACTAGCCCTGCAGTAGTCATTCCTCATGTTTTTTTACCAGGAGACATACCATGATTTTTGACTCCTGGATGCCCGAGCGCTGCACTCTAAAATGAGTGCCTTCACCCACACCAGCCATTCTGCCTGCAGTAGGAAGCTACAACCAGTTATGGAACGTATTCCCACCTGTGTGGTTTAAATACGGCCAATTATCCACACTTTTCCGTGATTGGCCAGGTTTGAAAAGGCTAAGCTATGGGCACACCTGCTTACCTAAGGTTGGCAGTGCTTAAAGGGGTATACCGCTAGGCAGATTGGATTGGCTCTCCTACACATTGCTTACTCTTACTAAGTTGAGCTGTGCTGTGGTTAGCATTACTTAATAGTTAGTTTGCACTATATTTGCCTTTTGGCAGTGATTTATTCTTCATTACAGGTTATATATGTGTCTGGTATCTGTGATCCATGTGTACATACACTGTATGGGGACCTGGGGACTTCTACACTTTATTACAATAACACCTCACATATTTATGTTATGTAGCAGGTTATACCACTTCACACTGTACATAGATTCAGTTCACATGTTTGGTTTGATTTTCCTGTGGTGAGGATTAGTTTGCTGATACCTCATTCATCTGTATTGCTATGATGGCTTAGTGGTGGACTACTGTGACTATAGTGTACAGGGTCCTGAGTTTGAGCTTTGCTGAGGCAGTTTATTTTGTTGCTGGGCAGAACATGAGCTGTTGGGTACAGAGTGATTAAGGTACTTTAAAGTAGTTGTAAATGGGTTTGCACAATGGTAAGCACTGCTACCCTCCTGTTACAGTTTCTTACACTCAGTTAGCTTCTACTTTGCTTAATCTGTGTAGGCAATGCTTACCTCCATACAAACGCACTTACACGTGCTTCCTAGTGCTTATATATGCTTACTACTGCTTACCTGTGCTTAAACCTGCTTACTAGTGCCTTATTCATTATGACACTGACACTTCACAAGTGCATTTAATGCAGTACTCTGGTTCACATTTAAATGTTATTTAGTAGGTTATACAGCAAATAATGTCAAAAAATGTTCATATACAGATTTCACATAGAAAATGGAATGTGCTGCAGTGGGTGCCTGCTCATTAGGCAGATGCTCTGACCACTACACTATTGCTGTGCTGTGATACATTTGCATATATCTTCCTTGTAATCCTTTTCAGCCTATTAAACTGCTTTAACCATAGCTAAGCAATGGGCAAACCCGCACACCTACGGTTAGCTGTACTTGGGGTTTTAAAAAAAATATGTAAAAGGGTTTTGTCATTTTATTTATATGTACTGTTCCTGTTGTACACATGGGAGACTGGGGTGGGGATATGCAAACAACTATGAGCAGTCTTGCTCATTTATTTACAGTTTCTGCTGCTCTACTTTGCAGGGGCATGTTTATTCTCAGAGCTCTTCTCTCATACATGCCGCCTGCACTCGTCCACACTCCATGTAGGATTAGGAGGTTAGGCAGCGCACCTTCATTAATATCCATGGTGCGCTGCCATTCCCCTCCTAAACTGCTGCTTCCGTGCAGGACTAGATTAGTCCTGCACGGAAGATTAGTAAATCTGGGGGAATGTATGCAATCTCTCAATACACCTCCAGTGTGAGTGTTACATCACTTGTCTTCTCTAAAGGATGTTAAGAAACTTATTGCATCTCAGGAAGATCTAACATAGCCTGCCTGTAAAGCATCCCATGGAAAAAATATGTGACTGGGTTACCAGGGAGGATCACCCTGTCATAAAAGCATTGTAGTCTGCATTTCCCCTTCATCATGGCACACATTAACTGCAGACTGAAGGACAATCTTTTTTATGTGTGCATCTAGGAAATAATTATGGCCACATGACTTCTATATTCCTCCTGTATTGAAAATCAATCCTGGTGTCCAGAGGGAAGCTAAAATCCTTTCTTTCAGGAGAAAAAATATTGAATCTAACGATGAAGGGATGAGGCATAATATGAGCCCTGATGTTCTACATGATTCACACTCTGGAAGCTCTTTTTTTATTAAATATGTGTCACATCCCTCTATTCTATACTAACTATACTGTCTATGTAATACTTAATTGTACTAATCCTGGATCTTTTCTCCCTAGGCCTTCGCTGAAAATGGGCAGCATGCCCAGTCAGACTTTACTGGTAAACAAGTGTAAAATAAATAAATAAAAATATCAAGTTAAAGAATACATGCTCATTCTGTTAGTTTTCTCCTCATAAAACTAATACAGTCCATATCTTGTTTCTCTGGGACTCCTGTGAAATAATTTTTTTTCTCCTCTCCTGTATATTAGCTAGACATTCAGTAACTTGATGTTGGTGTCTGTGGAACCCTTCACTTCCTCCACATCATGGAGTTCAGTGTTCAAGTCCACTAAACAGTCAGAGCAACCAGACAGTACTTCTTTCATCTCAGTGATTTTAATTTCTGACATTTCCCTGAAATCATTTAAGCTAGCACGGATCTTTATAACTCAGGACTGACATGGTCAAACTATGAGTTACCCTCACCTCAGTATTCTTAACATCCCCAGAGCTCCTGCTTACCAATTAGTTGCCTGATTCAGCAATTATGCAGGTTGAACCTCTTGCCTCCAAATTCAGCTGATAAAACAATTTTCTCTTTCCAGGTATCTTCTTTGTCATAGATGAAATTAGCCCAGTAGGAAAATAAAATGCTGACTTAAAGCTGGAGTATAGCAATGAGAAGGGTCTGGGATCTGTAAAATAAAATGATTTTCCACCTTGTCATTTTTGTCCTTGGCTAATTGCTTTGCTGATTGCTCTTCATGCTGAGCAGAAATACCATAATATTTCTGTTTTTGTGTGTGTGTGTGTGTGTGTGTGTGTGTGTGTGTGTGTGTGTGTGTGTGTGTGTGTGTGTGTGTGTGTGGTCTTTATCAGTATAACAACAACGCTCAGGGGAATTCTTTAATTTTTTTTCACCCCCCCCCCCCATATGCATATACTCTCATGCTAAGGTTGCCTGATCTCCGGTAGTTCCTAACTTCATTGGTTTCCAGCACTGAACTTTAGAGAAGTATAATAACCCTTTTTTAACTCATCTCTAACTCTCCAGGGGGAGGCAGCCTCATGGCCATCAGGGGATGGGGCAATCCTATACTGGAAACAGGAATTGGAAAAAGCACGGATTGCCGAGTGCACCTTTGATAATGTTTGGCCTGGACCTTATAGGTTGAGAGTATACAATGATGATAGTGTGCATGAACCACTCTTTAGGATGTTAACACATGTATGAAATGCTAATATCCTGTCTGTTTTTTAAGCCCTGCACAGGAGTCCCACAGTTTCAAAAATGTGCTGACTATGCAGCAGCTGTGTGTATCCATCTTCCTTAGACACACGAGCTGTCCTCTGACTGCTGCAGTCCAATCCATTCCTTAACTGAACTCAGTGATGAAGATGCTTCCAGAACATATTTCACCTGCAATATTTCTTTAATTTTTGTACAACTACTTTGGAGAAGTTTGGAGATGAATATTTTTACAATGTGTTAATGGTCTGAGCTACACTCATTTGTAATCTGCTGCTGATTTATGTCAATCAATGAACAAAATGTGATCTTCTGCATAAAATATGGTATTGCTTTTGGGTGGTCAAGAGTTAAGACATTAATGTAAAATAAAAAAAGGAAGTGACTTGGGATGTTGGATGACACTGATGAAAGGGGTTATAGGGCAAAGCATAGGGTACATAAACTGTGAGTGATTGATTCATTATGGAGACAGAGAACAAGATTGTAACTTTGATCAAATTCATACTTTATTAGCTGTTTTCAGAAGAGTTAGAAAACATTTCTTGGACATTCTCTGCAAGTAGCGTACCCAGCCTCATGCCCAAGTTAGATTTCTTGCATAATGCATTTGCTTTTGAAATTACTGCAATGCATGTGTTGCACCCATTTCTGCTACTATGCCTGCTCTTCAAACAATAAACCATACTGATGGTTATCATATGCTTTCATCAAAAGTCTTTCCTTCCAGTATGTAAAGTGCAGATTTACAATGTGTAAAATCACTATGCATTGTAATGGGATTTTCACTATTCCCCACTGCTATATGAACATGGAGATGGGGTATAGGGGGTCGGGCATGTGTTTGATACACTACTGATCAACTCCACTATAAGCAATCATTAGTGGGTAATTGTCTTTTTCAGAAAAGGTCGAGGTTGTGGTTTGCCAAGGACTTCTCCTTTCTGAAAGATGGTGAAACACCTGAGTTGGTATATGTAAGCACTTGGGGTGTGGGGTGCAGCCCCTCAACTCACTGTCTATAGAAGATTGGACCCTCTTGCAAAAATGTCTTTTTTTCTTTGCAGAATTCACTTCAAATGTTGTTTACATTTGATTGATTTATCTAATTTGTGATTGCAATTTAGACTGTCCCTCACATCTTTTTCAAAGATATAAAAAATATCTGGGAATAAAACAATATGTCACTTATTTACATAAAGAATAAGCAGTGGAGAAGATATCTATATTATTTTAAGAGGAAGGAAAAATAAAGTTTCACCTGATACACTCATCACATACAGGAAGTGGTAGGAGCCGGACATAATAGTTAAGGTGTTTACCTCACAGACACAGAGTACAGAATTTGATTTTCACTTTTGGTCATTATCTGGTTATTGGATAGGCATGTAAGAGTCTGCAGAATGATTGCCTAGTATTTACCTATGTGATACAAATAACTTGAAGCAAAACAGTCCACATTGGAACATAAAACAGTTAGTCTAACCTGGAGATAAATTTACACACTAACACACAAGTGCAGCAAGATTAACTGACATTGTTTGAAGATACAGTGCACAAAAGTAAAACACTGCGTGAATACAAATCCTCATTAAAATGGAAATAAAACACATAAAATTAACATTGAAACATGATTATGTAAAAGTAACAAGAATGCTATAAGCTAAACCAGCTTAAAAAAATGATGGGGAGGGGCCCTATTACCACACACACACACACACACACACACACACACACACACACACACACACACACACACACACACACACACACACACACACGTGTGTGTGTGTGTGTGTGTGTGCTTTTTTATTTCCTTGGAGTTGCTGCCAAAATTACTACATTATTATTTTGCAGACTTAGAAATGCATTTTGATCCTCAGCTGGGATGCCTTCTGTGTGGAGACTGCATGTCCTCCCTGTGGTCATGTGGGTTTTCTCCGGGTGCTCCAGTTTCTTCCCAAAGACATGCTGTAGGTGGAATGGATACTCTAAATTGGCCCTAGGCATGAGTGCATGTGTGTGTGCCTTCTGTGGAAGGTTGGGTGCTGGGCTGGCAACTCGACACCGTAAAACTCCACTGCCAATCATGAGTGGACAGGTGATCCACTGTGGTGACCCATAACCGGGAAAAAGAAGAAGAAATGCATTTGAGTTGAAATGTGGATGTCTGGTACTTTTTGTAATTGATTTACTCTTATTTATTTATCTGAGTATTTGACATGTTTTCCCCCCACTGTATGACTTTTCAAGATTGTTGGATTATGTAGTCTATGAGAGAGTAGAGGTTTGTGATTAGATGTGAGGTTTTATAAAGCAGACTTGATGCACAGGTAGCTAACAGTCTGACTAGTCAGGCTTTCCTTACCCATTTTATAAAACCACTTGATGAACCCAAAACACTGGGGGAAACAATTTCTGACTCAAATATGTTGACAAGCAGTGGCTAGCATATTTGTTGAGAGCTTTAGCTTAGTACATCTGTGAAATATCTCTCCAGGTTTATGTTTTGCCCATATACTTCCAAAAAATAAAAGAAACACTGAACATCATTTACATCTCACTTGAGTATAGAGAAATCCATAAAATCATCAATGCAAGCAGCCTCCAGGATGTGGGAAGGTTAGTTATTTCATGTATTTATTTTGCATTCATTTATTGGGATAGTCCAGTTGGACAGCACTCTAACCACTGATGGCCCAGGGAGAAAAGCTCCAGTTCCAGAAGACATTACTAACATGAACTAAATGTGAGAAAAACAACACTAGACACTACACATTTATACAAATACAAAGTATAAGAATACATAGTACAAGTAGTTTGTACAATAACAGATTCTAAATGATATGCACCTCACAGGTAAGCTCTAGGATGTATGAAAGAAACACTTTGCAAGTAATATTTGGTATTACACAGCATTCAGAATAATGTTCTATACAAGAATTGCTTTATTATGATGAAACTTTAAAGAGGAGGTATATGTGTTGTAGAAATAGTGTGCTATTGAAAAAGTAATTTAAAAATTGGGGAAATATATACTTACAAAAACTTTAGGGACAGTAAGTGAATAAACAGGAATATGTGTGCAGTAGGCATGTGTTGTAGGGTAACAGGTGTATGTGTGCAGTAGGAATATGTTGCAGGGTAACAGGAGTATGTGTGCAGTAGGACTATGTTGTAGGGTGACAGGAGTATGTGTGCAGTAGAAATGGGTTGTAGGGTGACAGGAGTATGTGTGCAGTAGGAATGTGTTGCAGGGTAACAGGAATATGTGTGCAGTAGGAATATGTTGTAGGGTAACAGAAGTATGTGTGCAGTAAGAATATGTTGTAGGGTAACATGCGTATGTGTGCAGTAGGAATGTGTTGTAGGGTAACAGGATTATGTGTGTAGTAGGAATTTGTTGTAGGGTAACAGGAGTATGTGTGTAGTAGGAATGTGTTGTAGGGTAACAGGAGTATGTATATTCTAGGCTAACAGAAGTATGTTTGCAGTAGGAAAATGTAGGCTAACAGGAGTATGTTTGCAGTAGAAATGTATTATAGGGTTACAGGAGTATGTGTGCATTAGGAATGTGTTCTAGGGTAACAGGAGTATGTGTGCAGTAGAGATGTGTTGCATGGTAACAGGTAGGTTGGGTACATCAATGACTTATTGTACTGGTGTTGCTTTTTGTACTAAACTCCATCACAGAACTCCCAACACTTCTATGGCATACTTTGTGCTCGCCTACATATGTGCTAACTTGGTATTCCTTGGACAAAGTACAGTTGGCCTGTATAGTTTGATAAGGATGAGGACTTTTGAAATTACTGCAAATTATATATAACTGTGTTCGTCAGCAGTGAAATATCTGTGATACAAGGTGTCTGAATCATACCTCTCAACCTGGAAACTTCAAAAATCTGGACAAGGTCCATGCAAAATAGGTACAAATCTGTATGTTTATTAACATAAAATATGCATACATAATTATGTAGCCCCACCCACTCCAATGGAATTGTGGGATACCAGCTTTCAAACACAAACCGAAGAACCGACAACCAAAATATGGCACCAGAGTCCCCCTGCAGCCATTCCAATGTCCCATTACCTGGCTATTTCACCCCATTTACCATAAACACTAATGTGCATACTGCTTTACTTCTACAATGATTATTTGGATTTTATATTTACATTTTATAGCACAATGCACAAACACTAATTGACCTCTGCTAAACAAAGCAATACTGTTGCAATGAAAATAAAACGTCTATGCCCTTGAAACTCACATTCATTGAAACAGCATTGAAACCCACACCACATCCAAAAAAAATGCATTTGACCAGTGGTGGATAAAGATTACCTTTGGGCTGTTTTCAAATCATAGGCCCCTTGCACACAAAACAAGAAACATACATGTGTTCTTTGATACACCTTCCTGACTACATTAAATCATATTCCTTGTATAATGCAACACATTTGTTAGACTTAGAGCGCATTTTAAATTTATTGTTTGAACATTTTTCCAGTATGCAATGAAACAAAATGCATGAACCAATAATGACAAAACTTCCCAATTCAGAACATTTCCTTCATAAAACACACACACACACACACACACACACACACACACACACACACACACACACACACACAAATGCACACACATACACACACACACACATATTTATAACAATAGAGTGACAGTAGTGTAAGCCATGGGCATCTTGCACAGCTTCTCAAACTTGTTTTCAATTTCAGTTTTTTGCTTGACTTACTCTGATTTGTGTTATCAGACCAACTCAAAAGCTGTAAATGCACAACAAAATAAATTAGACAAAACTGTATCTTTTAAGACTTCCAATTTTTAGTCCAAGACCAAGTACTGACAGACCCTCTCCCTTTTCTACATTTATCCTGAAGCATCAAAACTATCAATGTAATCCAGGTGCTGTTAACTGGCCACTCTTGCTTCTCCACTGTCTGCAGTGGAAAAATGTGTTTTATCTTGAATGCTGGAAAATGTACTGTACTTGTTTAAAAATATTTTTCTTATAATGCAGCACAGAACATAATAATTCTGATTTTCTGTTGCGGAATTTGGATTAATGATATTTTTTGCTCTTTCCACTGAGGCACAAATGGTCTTCTGCCCGATGTTTCCTCACTTCCATTGTAGCTGTAGCTACACCCTTGACTTGTTATACCCACACCCTTTAAAAATACAATGCAGTACAGTATCAGCAATGTATCTACATACTGTGGGAGAAGAACCCACAGCCTTCTGCATCAAAAGCAAGTATTTAACCTGTTATGCTATTAACAATGCAAGCCATCTCAGTGTAAGCAATACTAAACTTCTCTTACCCCTGAAGCTCTCAGCTCCTTGTAAAATCCACTCGACACTCAACTCTATCTCTCAATTTTGTAGCACAAGAAATCTGGAAAAAGTCAAAATTTATTGGGGGAGGACAAAAGCCCAAAAACCAGGGACACATTTTAAACATTGCTTGTATAATTTTGGAAAGTTGCTAGAATAAAATGTGTTACCACCATGCATTTCACTGCTAAGTCTTGGGCCCAGGACCCTGTGCACTACAATAAGAGCAACATTCCACTATGCCACATCAGTAGTTCCCTGAAAGATAGGAAGACTGAAACTTAAAAGACTATCATTTAGTGAATTCAGTTCTCAATTCTCACCATAGCGCTTAACCTCTTAGCTCAAAAAAAAAAATCTGGGCAAAGCCAATAATGGGGGAATACAGTCCCAAAAACAGGGACAAATTTCAAATACTGATCTTATAAACTTAGAAAATTGTTAGAATAAAATGTTTTGTGTTACTATTTATTTTCTGAAGAATATGAAGCCTGAAATTCAAATATGTCATTATTTAGTGAATTCAATCCTTCACTGATCAGCCAGAAATATCCTGTAAACCACAGATTATATGAGGAACAGAACAAAAATATGAGTCATAAATGTGGAAGTAGTGATGGGTAGGGACTTTAGACGCTTGTTACCTGTACCCAAGGTACAGAGTTTGAGCCTGAGCATCTCTAGCCACCAGGTATATTCACCTGGGGTATTATACACACCTCTGATCTGTCCAGAATGTCACATTATATTTTAGGTCTTTTTCTCATAAAATTTGTATTTTTTTGCTAAACTCTTCAGGATTGAAGTAACTAAATCAATACTAAATAATGAGAGACATTTGAGTTTCAAACTTAATATCTATCAGAAAATGCATAACAATACAAACATATTAATCTAACAACTTTCTATGTTTATAGGAGTAATTTTTAAAATATGTCCCTATTTTGGGCCTTTGACCCCCCCCCCCATTATTTATGTTTTTTCCCATATTTCTTGCACTGAGACATTGAGAGGTATTGCGCACACACACACACACACACACACACACACACACACACACACACACACACTCTGAAAGAGTTGTTTGAACTATGCATAGTATATCTATCTACTGAAGTTCATGCTTACGAAATCTGTCTGAACTGTCAGGTATTAGGACAGTATATAATAACATTAATAAGTCCCAGAGAAAGTACAGCAGACTAGCTTGAAAGCAGTCCATGAATACCATGCATCTGTTAATCAAGTCTATGTCTTATAAGCATTAGTTCTACATGGAGATATACACAAAATACAGCAAAGATTGTAATCTTGTCATGCAACAATCAGCAAGCAAAGTAACAGAGAAAATGCAGAATCATGAATGAACAATAAATATGTGCAAAAAAGTTAAGAAAAGTCCTGCATGCAACATACAAAGTCCTCCTTTATGTTTATTATTATATACCACCATCCTCTTAATTGGGTTTATCTTGAACCAGAGAAGAAAAAAAAATGAATATCATACAGTTTTTCTCTTTTACCACTCAACTTATATATTCCTATACAAATCAGCAACACTTAAGAATGTGCCATTAATTAGTCACACCTTCTTTTGAAAAGATAACTTGAAAATAACTTGAAAACCTCATTCATCCTTGCACTGACTCATCCAACTACCTCTACTATTACTTCATCCCACCCAAAACAATCCCTCCTCTACTAAAAACTAATTTTCTCTCCAATATCTATTGTACTATACTCTCCAGTCTCAATTATACAATTGCCCTCTCCATGCATAATATTTTCCTAACCTACTAATGGCTAGTAGCTATATATTTTAAAATGTTAAACCTACAAACATATTCACTTTATGTAACTGTTGAAATTTCTGTATTGAATTATGTCTTTTCATTTTTGTCACACTGTGACACGCCAATTGAAAATATCATGGAGCTTATCTGTAAATGTTTAATTAGCTGTAGGAACTATGTCCTTTTGTAACATGTGAAATGTAACTTGCAATTATTGTGGAGCTTTTCTCCCCGGACCTCCACTGAAAATGGGCTCTTCTTGTCCCAGTGGACTTCCCCGATCATCAAACTTAAATAAATAAATAGTAAATTAAACCTTACAGATATTAACTGTGTTTCTTACTCTCTGTATAATATTATAACACGGTCCCTCAGTGCTTTTTGTTTTATTACCAAGCACTATGCCTAATACTTCAGTATTATTTTCCGTGAAATAAATGCCTCCCACCTTTGACCCATTCTCCATTCTTTTCCTTTTTTTTCCTTTTCATGTCTCAGTTCTACTAACTTCATTTACATTTCCACATTCTTAGTTACCTCTAGCATCCATAATTTATTTCAGATTAATAATATGCAACCATCTGCATATAATAAACTATTCAGAATCTGATCCCCACCTTTAGTAATCCACCTTACCACTTAAACTCCCTATCACTTAATCACCATCACTGCTTTAGTTATTCATAGGTTCATAGGTAGGTACTAGGCTATTGGCCCTAGGGCCTATATAAGCCTAGCCAAAAGGTACCCTGGCTTTCGCCACCCAAGAAAATTATTTTCCTATGCCACTGTCGAGCAGAGTCACAGAAGTGATCCCCGGGGTGAATTTCCTATTTCCCATCCAATCATCAAGATTTTTCTTGAAGAGTGCTAATGAGGAGCTTTGTTTGATATAGATAGGTAGTTTGTTCCAGAGTATTGGAAGTCTCTGGGACAGGAATCTATCCCTCCAGCATGTTCTGTTTATTGTGGTGACAAGGTTTAGGTCCCTAGAGCATGTAGCTCATAGGGATTGGGATTTCTTTAAGTGGAGCATGTCTAAAAGCTTTGGGTTTGACATAGCTTTTTGTGTTAGGCAGAGATCGCCTCTGAGTAGGCGATATGCGACGGAATAAAGCTGCAGTTTTTTGAGACGGTCTGCATAGGGCATCTGTTTTTAAGCCGGTAATCCTCTTTGTGAGGTATTTCTGTGACCTTTCCAGTTGTTGTAGATGTCTTGTGAGGTACATACCAAAAGAGACATTGTACTCTATAATGGGTCTAATAAGTGATGAGTAGAGGGGAACAATGACCTCTTTTTTCATGGATAAGAAACCTTTTTTGATGAGGTGTGCCATGTAGAAGGATTTCATGACTACTGTGGCGATGTGATTATCAAAGGAGAGACTACTGTCCACCTTTGTCCCAAGGTCTCTTATCACACTTTCGGTGTTAAGTAGATTACTGCCTATGTGGTAGTTCATGGGTACAGAGTTTTTACCAAAAGGGATGACAATGCACCTTTTGGCATTGAGCTTGAGGCCATGGCTTTGACATCAGGCATCTGTTTCAGTGAGGCCCTTTTGTAGGATGTCCATATCTTTTGGAGTTTTCATTATGGCTACTGGTTTGCAATCATCTGCAAACTTCATTAGCCAAAGACCTTCTGTGTTAGCCTGTACTTCAGAGAAGTATATACCAAACAGGAGAGGACCCAGGACTGAACCCTGTGGTACTTCACTTGTCACTGGTCTGAAGTTGGATTTGGAGTCTGCTACTTTCACAGTGTGGGTTCTGTCAGTGAGCAAGCTGGCAACCCATCTTGTGACATAAGGATTTATACCTAGTTTAGTGAGTTTATCTATAATTCCAGAGTGGTGGATGGGGTCAAAAGCCTTGGCGAAATCTAGATAGGCTGTGTGAACCACCTTACCCTCATCTATGGCTTTGGTGACTGCTTCAAAGAAGTCTATCAGGTTTAGGAGACATGATTTGCCTTTTACAAACCCGAACTGGGTGGGGTCCTGAGTTTGGAGATTACCAATGGCATTGCTTATAAGTTCCATGATGATACGTTCCATAGCCTTGCAGACCAGGCTCGTTAGGCTAATGGGGCTGTAGTTTCCAGGGTCTGTGGTGGCTCCCCCTTTGTGGAGTGGGATACCCGTCGCTGTGCACCATTCAGTGTGCACATAGCCTGAGGTGAGGCTATGACTGAGCATGGTACTTAGGTGGGGTGCCAGTTCATTCTGTAGTTCATGTAGAACACAGACTGGGATGTTGTCAGGTCCCATGGATGCTGTGTTCTTGGTTTTGGATAGTGTGTTTTTTACCTGCACAGCCATGATTACAGGAATTTTGCATTCTTCTGGTATAGAGATGGGCCCTTTAGGGGATGACAGGGGGGTAAAGTTAGCACTGAACCTATCTGCCAGGATGTTGGCAATATTAGTTGGTTCTGTATATTTCGTGCCATTGTGCTGTAACTCAGAGCAGAACTGAGTGTTGCCATTCAGATTCTTGACATAGCTATAGAATGCTTTGTGGTTGTCTTTAGAGTCAGTGGCGATTTTGTTTTCATAACTAGCTTTGGAGGATTTTATGAGGGATCTCAGCTTCTTACTGAGGCTTACCACGGAGTTTCTCCAATCATGGGATTTTACTTTTTTTTTGCAACAGCTTCTTTCTTCTGTTGTAGAGTTTGTTTATGGCAGGGGACCACCAGATTGGCTTCCTTTTTTTGGTGGATAACATCTAGTTTCTGTTAGGGATTGCATGACCCATGCACTCATGTAAGTGCTTATAAAGTGCATTTGTGTAGGATTCAGCAGTCATGCCTCTATTGTCTATCAGCATGGGTGTCATGAAGTTTGCCACTTCTGTTTTAAGAAGCATGAAGTTGGCTTTGGAGAAATTTTTTACTGTAGTTTCCCTAATGGGGGTGGGTGAGGGATGTGGATGTCTAGGGTGATTAGCTTGTGGTCGGATCTGACCAATGAGGAATTGACCTCTGGTGTTGAGCACCAGTTGCCCATGTTGGTAATAACCAGGTCTAGGATATTGCTGCCCCTGGTGGGGGATTGGATAAGTTGATCCAAGGCATTGGAATTTATGAATTCCAGAAAACGTTGAGCACAAGAGATGGTACATGAGTAGTTTTCCCAGTTAATAGTGGGGTATTTGAAATCACCCATTATTAGGGTGATAGGTTGCACCCTAATATTGTCCAGTGTATCAAGAAATGAGGAGTGGGAATCTTGGGGGATGGTGGTGGATCTGTAACAAGCTACAAGTTGGATTGTGGTCTTGCCCAGAGTTAGTTGCACTTGGATAATCTCAAATGCATTATGCTGAGCAACTAGCCTAGAGATGTGGATATCCTTAATGAATATGGACACGCCTTTGCCTTTAGTGTTTCGGTCCAGGTTAGGTGGCCGAAAGGTGTGGTATGAATTATAGCCTGGTAATGCAGGGGTAGTCTCTGGAGCCTTGAACCAGGTCTCTGTCACTGCACAGATGTCGATGTTCTCCATTTTAAGGAGTGCCTCGAGTGAGTGCATTTTGAGGTTTAGACTTCTAGCATTGAGTAGCAATACCCTCAGATTCTTCTTGCTTATATCTGTTTTGGTGGTGAATTTGTCATTTGAACCTTGCCTAAAAAGGCACTATAGGGGTGGCTAGAGCCTTAGCCAGTATCCGAAATCCCAGGGGTGACAGGTGCAGGCCATCTCTGGCAAAGCATCGTGGTTTGTCGATCATGTCATCCCAGGCAGACAGATACTGGATCCCCTGAGAATGACACCAGAAGCTTAGCCAATTGTTGAAGTCAATCATTTTGTCCTTGTACTGTGGTATCATTCCAGGTGATGGCAGGATGCTACTCAGGGCTAGGGTCATACCTGCCTGGGCTACAAGATTGGACAACTCCTCCATGTCCCTTTTCATGTAGTCCAGGGAGGTATGTCTCAGGTCATTTAGAACCAACATGGACAATGACAGAGACATATTTGTACTTGTTGTGGAGTGACCTGAGTGCATGTGTTATGTGGCGGATCCTAGCACCCGACAGGCAGCTGACAGTAACATTCTTCTTGTTTAGCCTAGTGTGTGGAACAGCAGTGTGTTTGACTATAGAGTCACTTATGACTAGAGTGTCAGGTACGTTGTTATGCCTTATGGGCTGTGGTTGAGTGGCACACTGAGTTTATGGGCTATGTGTCATTTGGGTTGTGTTGGGGGATGGAGGTTTCTTGTGTTTCTGCTTTGGAGGTCCCTGTTGCTTGGGCAGGTTTTTACTGAGAACCTCTGTGAATGTAGGTGTGTGTTTTGTGTTTCTACATGTGTGTTTTGGTGGTGTGGGTTTTGAGAGACTATGTGCTGAGTGTGGTGTGGTGCAAGTGTTTACCTTCTCCTCTTGACTGTCTAGTCCAGACTTAGCTGAAGAGAGCTTTGCTTCCAGTTTGGCTATATAAGTGCATCTCTCTCAGGTTGTAGTGTTAGGTGATAGGAGGAGACAGTTGTCTGTGTACATGAGGCAATTGCTGCATTGCCCCAAGATGCCCAGAATCATCAGGTAGACAGGAAAAAACACCGGAAGCTGACCCTTAGACATGCCTGGATAGGTACTTATTTGTTAAGCACTAGAAACCGTTTTCCTCTAGACAGTGAGGAAAGTTGAGTGCTGTAGTAATTTGTAGCTTGTTTAGTGCTTACAATAAGTTCTGAACAAGTGCTGAGCTCAAAGAAACAGACTTGAGTGCTGAAACTATAAAACTGGCTAGTTCCAAGAAACTAAATTAAGCTAGAAGGCTTCCCTCCAACATAGGAAGGCTTGGGGTCTCAGAAGCCCACAAATAGTCCTGGGCACAGCAAATCTGTATCCAGACTAGACTACCCACAGGAAAGGCAGGAAACAAGCTTAGAATTTTTTTAAGTGGAAAGAGAGAAAGGAAGAGCAGAAACTAAGCTGATTGTCCTTCTCAAATGTTTTCCCTGTAATAGGTAGAATGAGGTAATGACACTAAACTGGGAGGAGGGTCCCAGATCAAATTTACAGTAGGGGCGGGCAACTGCAAAGCCACCAACTATAAGAACAGCATACCAATAGGGAGGGAGGGTGAGAAACAAACTGCAGAAATGTTTCTCACAGCAGAAAAGTAGCAGTGAGCCTTTAAATGAAAGTTTTAAACAGCTAAAGGAGCCTCTAGAGAAAGCTTTTAACTGCAAACAAGTTATCCGAATCAAATAACCCAACAGATGCTTAATAAAGTAGACAATTTCCAGTTAATACCTCACACACAGTGAAACTAGCTAGACAAATACACAGTAGACAAAGAGCTATAAATAACTCGAAAAAATAAGCAAAAAAACTTAACAAAAAAAGTGAAAGAGCTTTTTCGGTGAAAGTGCTTTCACTAAAGTGTGTTCGGTGATAGTGGATTCGGACTGTTGAATTTTCATTCAACAGTCCTAGATCCATATATATATATATATATATATATATATATATATATATATATATATATATATATATACATATTTTTTATAGCAAAGTTTCACAGCTATTACAGTGAAAACAATTTAGGTTAAATGGGTGTGCCTTCATTGAAGTATGGACACCAAGCTGGCACCTCAGCATTCGTGAAAATCTACTGCCAATCATTAGCAGATCGGAGTTCCACTGTGGCGACCCCTAACTGGGAAAAGCCGAAAGACAAGCAAACATTCTAGTTCGGCATTACAGTAACTTGTAGCTAAGGAAGACTAACAGATTATCACTACCTACCACAGCCCTGAACTTGCACCGCACCCAGTAGCAGGTTAAGTATATCCTGGCCCCTGGCTATTTTTAAATCATATGACCCCCCCGCACACATTTTTAGGACCATGCATTAATGAATTTATTCATTTGGATTCTCCATTATGATTATTTTAAATTATATTTTTATTTAATACAGCAACATGGAGTGTTTTAAATTTGCAGTTTTTAATATTTTGTCCAGTAAACAGTGAAACAAAATGATTAACCAATAATGAGAAAAGAACCAATTTTACATCATTTCAGCTATAAAGGCCACTCATACTGTTTATATAATCCACCAATATCGGTACTCATTAATTAAAATAAATAAGCAAACAAACAAGCAAATAAACTAGATCAGTTATGCAATAGGGAATGGCTGGCAAAAACAACCACAGGTGCATAATTAGTTGCGAGGCATGCAGTCCAACAGACCATTAAGAAGCTTAAAGCCCAAATTCCCAATTGTACCAAAGCACTCAAAGTCACACAGTAGGTAAATGAAGGTAGAAAGATTTAAACACAGTATTCGTAGCACATGAACCAGCTTATTAACAAGCTAGAGCTTTAGTCCTCCGTTGAAATGCAAGACAGAGTACCTTATTTAACCGAATGAAGAAATCTTTCTCAATCTGATCTTGTGGAGAAGACTATCAAAGTCATACACAGTAACGACTGCATAATGGATGCAGAAAATTCTGATTATCATTCTAAATAATGCAGATTGTATGACCTGATAAATGTCAACACCTTGAAGGTACTGCAAAAATATATCACTAAAATGCAACAAGTTTAGACTATAGTATACAATGCAGGCCTGTTAATTAAGTCATTTATTCTTTAGTGCAGTAAATAAAGCAAAACAAAGACAAAGTATGGATGTTGGGACACCTTTTGTTCAACAACCCACAAGTCAAAGAAAAATCAGAAATATTACTGCATACAACATACTGTGTTTCCTTTGGGGGGTGGGCTTGAATGCTTCCAGAACATTTGTATCTTGTTTTGACTTCCCTATGGCTTCCCTGTCATCAAGAATAGTTATCCCTTCTGAGATGACTCAGTACAGATCTCACCTTTCTGAATGACCGACAATGCCATAGTGTTGCAACACCTCCAGAGTAAACAGAGCCAGATCCTGATCAAATGTATCTGTATGAGGGTAATGAACCAGCACCCCCAACAGTCATAGTAACATCCATGCAACCATGGAGTTAGGGGTATTTGTGGGACAAGTTAATGGACCACAGCTCCCCCTACTTTAAAGGAGCAAGGAATGCAAAGGCCCTCTCTAGATCTATACATTTTTTTTAATTGAAACAAAATGGATTGAAAGTAGTTGTGAATGTATGGAAGTGTGAGTTAGTGCATAAGAGTGTTTGTTGATAGTTGTAAGTGGTTTTGTTATTTAGTTTCAATGTTTCATGTTTCATTTGGTTTTGAGTCAATGAATTTGTTTTGGTGGTAAAGATTTCTCTTAAAGGGAGTTCATGTTTATGATATAAATCTGCATATTACAACAGCAATCACATCAAAATAAATAACTGGAGTCAAGTATACAAAACAGCAACATTCTGACTTCTTAATTTTTATTTATTTTTATGTATTCATATGTTGTCTATTGGGTTAGTCCCAATAAGCTTGTGATCTGTTTTCAGTGGAGACCCAAAGTGGTGACCATGCAGTGTAAAGGATATTTGTCAAGGACAGCAGGGAAATTGCCTTATTGTTTTACGCAGAGAGTTGATTATCCAAAGTAATTGAGACCTAGGGTAGTTTTGATAATGAAACTGTTTGGATAATCAGACGTATAATTGAACTGGATAAAAAAAATAAAATCTTGAATTTTTCTGCATGCAGGAATACAATTTTCAACCATTCAGCGATTCCAGTGGACAATAAAAAATATTTTTCACACACAAGCTGGCTACAATCTCAAAATGTGCTCAAGCGAATATGTGTACTGTTTAAATATTCAGACATTATGATTTTTCCTGCCTGAAAACTTTGGAAGGCTGGTTTAGATAATTGACATTTCTGATAATTGACATTCGGATAACTGACTCCCTATTGTATTATTTCAAGCTCCTTATGAATTCCAGTGAGGATGGTGAATATTTTAAGTACAACAGAATCTCTGATTAGGGGAAGTTTTTGGTTTGCCAGATTGCGATATCTGCTTTATGGCATTTCAAGTCTGGCATAGTTCAATGTTAATCCTACATATTGTGCTATCGCAACTCTCCTCATTGCAATGATATGGAGGGTATGTCTGTGTGATGTACTGCAGTCAGTGGGAGGACTCTGTAACATGATACATGTATGCAAACTAGCATTTATCAGAGCTTGCTGAAATATAACTGCAGCTTTTGCAGATACAATGTTCAGAACTTTTGTTTATTTAAAAGTAGGTGTTTGTGTATGCCTGCATGCTTGAGCTGAGGCTGAGAATTTAGCATCAATATTCTGGATATACTTACACCTGTTATAGACATCTAAATATATGGCATAAAGGAGTGCATTCTCTATAAGCATGAGGTAATTCATATACTGCCTAAGATAATTATCAGTTAAGTCTTTGAAGGATAGATTATTATAGGCTTCCATACCTAATCTAAGGTAAGAGCCTTCTTATATAAAATGCAATTTAAGTAAATTCATACTGCTAGTAAAAACTAATTTTACTGTTGTTAAAGAAGGAAACTGACAGCTGAATGATGCCACTTACATACTGTTAAACAATTCCATTGAAAGGCACTTTCATTAAACCTGATTGCACTTTCCCTATGTTTGAGTGACCATGGAGTTAGATGTGTGGGAAGTGTAGGGAGTTTCCCCTTACACTGTATGCAGGTGAGTTTGCCATCTGCAAAAGAAAGATTTTCCTTTGTTTTACTGAAATGGTTTTCAGTGGAACTGTTTCAGTTTTTCAGGGCTCACTGTAATTGCAATCAGCGTGTCATTGTTAATCCAGCCAGTCCATTAGAGTGCTACAGTTTATATCAAGGTTACTTTTTAAACAAATGGTGAGATCCATTTTATTTGGTTACTTTGTATGACAGTACTTGATACGGAGTCAAAGAATTTAAATAGTAAGCTGAAAAGGGTAATTAAAGAAGTGGGTATTGCTGAGTGCAAATAGTTAACTGGAAGATATGAAAAAGACGGTCATTGAAGTTTAATCATTTAAGTGGAAGGATTTCTTAAATATGACTTAAATATTACTGCCTTGAAACTGAAGTTTTATTGGCCATTTTTGGTCAATTCCAAACTCCTTGATCTCCCTCTCTTAAAACCCAATTGCCTCGTGGTTTTGGCGTCTTTTTGGACTTGTTGGCTGTTGGTGAAGCACCCACCAATTGGAGAAAACGCTGAGAGAAGAAAGGAGCCACCCTTGAAATTTTAGGTATTTTGCTTCAGATTATTTGTTAAGTTTTTCTGCATTGCTGCCTACTTTTGAGCATTTTCTGGCTTGTTAAACTTGATTTCTGTGTTGGTAACTGTATTTAGAACACAACCTAGAGCTGATTACTGAATTTCCTGCCTGCACTTATTTTTAAAATCGTTTTTTTCTTAAAACTTGCATTTTATCTGTCTCTGGTCTAGCACTCAAGTGTGGGGTCATTAACTGCACTGTTCTAACTTGTTGATACTTGTGAACCTCTGCTTTCCTTAAAAAAAAAAAACAAAAAAATCTTGCTTTTTTCCCACTTTTCTGAGATTTAAAAAAGTTCAGCTACAGATTTGCTGTTCTGAACTGTTTGTAAGTTTCTTGGAGGTCATTGTTTGCTTGGGCTAAAGGGAAGTCTCTGTGTTCATCAGTGGCAGTGATAAACATTGAGCAGCCTGCCTGCCCCTGTGGGAGTGGTTACTGCATTGAAACTGTAGTTTTATTGGCCATTTTGGGTCAATTCCAAACTCCTTGATCTCCCTCTCTTAAAACCCTCTTTTGCGCAGTTTTGCACGTTTTTGCGCATAGCGCAACATCGGGCAGCGCCGCCTAATTGGGTTTAAACTATTCCTGGCTCCACAAAGTCTGCTCTTCACGTTTTCCCTTAGAACTGCTCTATCTCTCAAATTAAACACCATATTCTCATTTTAAGGCCCCTCACTGGTCCAAATAAGTAATCTTACAAGTTAGCACTAATAAACCATAAGCACTACTTACTCTTATACTCTCTACGATTACCTTGTCCCCTATTGGTCCGTTTTAATTCAGTTCCCTATATTACTCTAGCATGTCCATAGGTCAGTCAATGGTTTCCTCTCCAGTCCAGCTGGTGAATCTGAGAATTTTGTTACAACTGTCTCATGTACACGGACAACCCTCTCCTCCTCCAAACAGGTTCAAATATATGTGAGAGATGCAACCATATAGCCAAACTGGAGGCTGTGCTCTCTCATCTCAAAACTGGTGCAACCAGTCAGGAGGAGAAGGTAACCTCACACAACACAATTCCAGTATCACATAGTCCCACCACAACAGAGAACCAAACACATAAAAACACAAAAACATACTCAGAGGCTCTAAATAAAAATCTATTTAAGCAACAGAGACCTCCAAAGCAGACATCCAAGCAAACGCTACCCCAAAACAAAACACGTACAACACATAGCACACAAAGTCAGTGTGCCAAGCAGTCACAGCCCTTAAGGCTGAATAACACACCTGATACCCTTGTAATAGGTGACTCTATTGTCAGACACACTGACGTCCCGCTCACCAGGCTGAATAAAGGGAAGGTCACAGTGAGCTGCCTGTCAGGCGCTAGGATCCGCCACATAACGCAGGCACTCAGGTCACTCCAAAGCAAATACAAATATGACTCAGTCATTGTACATGCTGGCGTGAATGACCTGAGACATACCTCCCTCGACTACATGAAAAGAGACATAGAGGAGCTCTCTGATCATGTAGCCCAGGCCGGTATGACCCTGACCTTGAGCAGCATCTTACCCTCACCTAGAATGATGCCATAGTATAAAGACAAAATGATCGATTTTAACAATTGGCTAAAATTTTGGTGTCATTCAAAGGGGATCCAGTGTCTGTCAGCCTGGGATGACATGCTCGATAAGCCACGTTGCTTTGCTAGGGACGGCTTGCACCTGTCACCCCTGGGCTTTCGGATATTGGCAAAGGCTCTTGCCACCCCCATAGTGCCTTTTTTAGGCAAGGCTCAAAAGTCATACCCACCTCCATAGACAGCACAAGGAACAAGAAACTAAGGGTAATGCTGCTAAATGCCAGAAGTCTTAACCTCAAGATGCATGCACTCGAAGCTCTCCTCAGTATGGAGAACATCGATATCTGTGCAGTGACAGAAACCTGGTTCAAGGCTCCAAAGAGCACCCCAGCACTACCAGGTTATAACTCATATCATGCTTTTCGGCCCCAAAACTTGGACCGAACCACCAAAGGAGGGGGAGTTTCCATATTTATCAAGGATATCCACACCTCCAGGTTAGTGGCAGTGCATGAAGTATCGGAGACCATCCATGTGCAACTGACAGTGGGCAAGACTGCTTTTCAGTTTATAGCATCCTACAGACCACCCTCTCAAAGTCAGGAATCCCACTCAGCTTTCCTGAAAACATTGGAGAACACTAAGATCTCTCCGAACACCATTATATTGGGTGACTTCAACTACCCAAACATAGACTGGGAGCATTACTCAAGCCCCAGCACCTTAGCCCAAAGGTTCCTGGAATTTATAAATGCAAATGCTATGGAACAACTAGTCACCACTCCCACAAGAGGGGAAAACATACTAGACCTGATCATTACCAACATGGGGACTCTATGCTCCATACCCGAAGTATATCTCTCATTGGTAAGATCAGACCATAAATTAATTTCACCGGATTTCCACATCCCGTCCCCACCCCCAGCCCAGAAAACCACAGTGAAAAACTTCTCAAAAGCGAACTTCACACTTCTCAAAACTGAAGTGGAATCCTTCAAGGCCCAGGGCCAGTGGAAACTATGGCCCAAACTGCAGAATCCTATATAAATGCATTCTATGGACATCTCCAGGAATGCATGGATCATGCTATCCCAAACAAAATCAAGACCCAATCATCCAAAGGCAGGCGTCCAGTCTGGTGGACCCCAGCCATAAATAAACTGTACAACAGAAGGAGGAAGCTACTACATGATAGAGCAAAATCCCTAAAAGGGAAGGCATCTCTGATCAGTACTAGCAAAAAATTACGATCCCTCATAAAATCCTCCAAGGTCAGCTTCGAGAGTAAAATTGCACAGGACACTAAAGGCAATCATAAGGCTTTTTTCAGTTATGTTAGGAACCTGGGATGCAACTCCCAGACTTGTTCTGAGTTGATTCTAAACGACAAAAAATACATTGAACCCACAGACATCGCCAATATCCTGGCAGACAGGTTCAGTGCAAACTCCCCCCCCCCCAAAAGAGCAAGTATCTATCCCGGCAGAGTGCAGCCTCCCAAACATCTCTGATGCTCAGGTGAAGGCCGCCCTCTCCAAAGCAAAAAACACTGCTTCCATGGGACCAGATGGCGTCCCGGGTTGCGTCCTACATGAACTCCAAGAAGAACTAATCCCTCAAGTAAAACTGCTGTACAATCTCAGCCTCACTACAGGATATGTGCCCAAAGAATGGCGTACAGCAACAGTGGTCCCACTCCACAAAGGTGGCACCTCTGCGGACCCTGGAAACTATCGCCTCATAAACCTGACTAGCCTAGTATGCAAGGCTATGGAGAGGATCATCATGGCACTCATAAACAAAGACATTGGGGACCTACAGACACTAGATCCGTCAAGATTGGCTTCATCAAGGGCAGATCCTGCCTTTTGAACCTGGTCGACTTCTTCGAAACAGTCACCAAGGCCATAGATGAAGGGAAGGTAGTCCACACAGCCTATCTGGACCTTGCAAAGGCATTTGACATAATACCCCACTCGGGCATCATAGATAAGCTATCCAGCCTAAATATAAACCCCTATGTCACAAGATAGGTCGCAAACTGGCTCAAAGACATAACCCACAGAGTCAGAGTTGCTGGAGCCATGTCAGACTCGAAACCAGTCACAAGTGGCATCCCACAAGGTTCTGTCCTGGGACCTCTCTTGTTCGGTATTTACTTTTCTGAGATACAGGCCAATGTGGGAGGACTATGGCTCACCAAGTTCGCAGATGACTGCAAACTGGGTGCAATAATCGATTCTCCAGCTGACACAAACATCCTTCAAAAAGGTCTCGCAGAGATGGATAACTGGTGCCAGAGCCATGGTCTAAAGCTAAATGCCAAAAAGTGTATAGTCATACCCTTTGGCAAAAACAATGTGCCCACAAATTACCACATAGGTGGTAACCCATTCAGTACAGAGAAAGTAATTAGGGATCTGGGGACCCAAGTTGATAGCAATCTCTCCTTTGACAACCACATTGCCAAAGTGGTTAGAAAGACCTTCTACATAGCCCACCTCATCATGAAAGGATTCACGTCTAGATCAATAGAGGTAATCATGCCCCTTTATTCATCCCTCATCAGGCCCATCATACAATACAATGCCCCCTTTGGGATGTACCTTACCCGACACCTGCAGCAATTAGAAAGACCCCAAAAGTACCTCACCAGGAGGATCAAGGGACTCAAACAGATGCCATATGTTGCTCGGTTAAAAAAACTCCAGCTCTACTCAGTTGCATACCGCCTACTTCGAGGCGATCTATGCCTGACATATAAAGCTATGTCCAACCCAGAATTAATGGACATGCTCCACCTCAGTAAATCTAAATCCCTTAGAGCCATGTGCTCGAGGTACTTGAACCTCAGCACAGAAATAAATAAAACATGCTGGAGGGACAGATTTATAACCCAGAGGCTCCCTTCGCTCTGGAATAGAATTCCAATTCATGTTAGGCAGAGCACCTCACTGACTCTCTTCAAGAAGAATCTTGATGAGTGGATGGGGGATCGTAGGTTTGTCCCGGGGATTACTTCCGTGTCACTATTAGACAGAGGCACAGTAAACTAAACTTTAAAAAGGGCACAGTATACTTAAATCAAGGGGTGGCATAAGCCAAACACAATCGGGCTTGGCTTATAAATGCCCCAGGGCAGATAGCCTAGTATGAACCTATGAACCTATGACATTGCAATTCTGAATAGAATAAACTGATGAGGTAAAAGTAGGAGTGGCTTCTAAGGTAAACGTATGAGTGGCTTCCAAAGTAAAAGTCATAAAAGGGATGCGCAGTTCAAGAGTCATTGGATGTAAGAATGCATTAGGGACAAGATAAAGAAAATCAGATTTACTCAAAGAGTATTTTTCCAACCAGATCTCAGAATAAAACACCGGTCTGTTTTCCTTACCTTACACAATACCGCTGTCTCGCAGCTCCTCCAACAATTTAGAAACATTTAATCTCTCTTTGCTATTTGTAGCATCTTAGGATTTGGTTTAAAATTTATACTAGTTGCTATGATGAGACTTTACCAACTCAAAACAGATGCTTTTAAATTGTATAGAAATTTAAATATGATGCAGTGTTGAAGTAACAGGGAAACTTATGTCAGTACAAATGATTTACAATGTTCTTCTTTGTCAAATTCTTCAAGTTTAGATACATTTTTCTTTTCTAATTATCATTGTAGCACTATTAATATGAATACACCCTTACATATTAGTTTGGTTAAAGCTTGGTTAAAATTAAGAGCCATTCCTTTTTTTTCTTCTTCTTTCAGCTTTTCCCAGTTAGGGGTCACCACAGTGGACCACCTATCCGCTCATGATTGACAGTGGAGTTTTATAGTGTCAAGTTGCCAGGTCGGCATCCAACCTTCCACAGAAGGTACACACACGCATGCACTCACGCCTAGGGCCAACTTAGAGTGTTCAATCCACCTACACCATACCTTTGGGATGTGGGAGGAAACCAGAGCACCCAGAGGAAACCCACATGACCACAGGGAGGACATGCAGACTCTGCACAGAAGGCACCCCAGCCAGGGATCGAACCAGAGAGCCATTCCAATGCTTCATATTTACTTTCTGAACCTATTATAGAAGTTTTGAAGGTCCATTAATTAAAAAATAAAATAATGTTGCATTAGAATAATGTGAGGAGAGGAAACAAAAAAATGTAACTATAAAATCTATAAACCAAAAAAAATATATCAAATATACTCCCAAGACAGTTTTTATGGAAGTTCTCATAATGGAAATGTAACCTTTTCTCCTTACATTAAATAAAATAGTATGGTTGTCTAAGTAAACTTACTATAACAGTAGATGTTCATATGATCATTGCTGCAGTAGCCTCAGCTATATGGGTTATATATTAACAGAACTAAATCTTTCAGATGTTTGGATCAAATGTTCATTTCTTGTGAAGGTAAAAAGAAGAGACAACCTTTGTCAAAACAAACTACTTCCAAATGGTTGTTTAATGCTATTACCTTTTGTTATACATGTGATGATCAGAGGCATTGCCAGCTATGTCAGGAGAAGTAGGGCAGTAGATGTGTAACATATGCCAGGATAGCTAGCTGGAATTTTGTGAAGAATTATATGTCATTTGTATATCAAATTGATTTCTACAGATGCTTGTGTTGAAAATGTATTTGTAAAGAAGCTTGTACCCTACTGGAAAGAAAGAGAAACATTATTGCAACTGGTTAAATGTATATGCTTTAACAGATGATACTGGAAGAAAAGAGGTTAATCTCAAACTTTAGAAATAGCAAAAAATTAAATTACTTAGCCTAGGCCCTAAAGATGTTATCTCACAGTTTTGAATGAAGCCAGAGGCCCTATGTCTGTATGAAGTATGGTTTATTAGCTCCTGTAGGAAGAGTGGAATTTATGGTTTTATGACTTCCAAGAGCTGCATCAGATCTTAGCAAGGCTCTGTGTGTGTGTATTATTGACACATAGGTGCTAATTCCTGGCAGTTTCTAGCAATGAGGGGTTGCATGGGAACCAGAAGTCAAATGACCAGATGTATGTGATGTCATTCTGTAATCCATCACTAAAAATAGTGTATAATACTATGTAAAACTGTTTCAGAGCATTCTGTTTTGAAACATGACACAGAAGAATCCCACACCTACTTCATCTTGCCTTGCTCTAGAAAGTGACCAGGGAATAGTAACTCTTTAGATCAGTCAGGAAAATATAGTGAGATTAGTTAAGCACTGATTTTCTATATCTGTGTAAATCTATTCATTTGTGTTATTTTAATATTTCCTGTGGCTGAAATTCTGGTGTTTACCGTAAATATATATTTAGTATTTTCATGTTCTATTCTTATTTATTATTAAATTTATTTAAACTTTTCATTGTGGCTGGTCCTTTAGAGAATATTTTAACCTTTCAGAGTACTTATATTTATTGGTGACACTGTTGCCACTCCTGAAGGCCTGGTTATTTGATCAGCATTACCACTTGTATTAATAATAATTTCACTCATTATAAGAGTACCCTTGTAAGAGCCTTGGACTAGCTGGCTTTGGCTTATAGTCTGGGCAGAAGAGGGCATAACTAGTAATCTGTGACAGCATTTCCCAGGTGTGTGTGTGTGTGTTTGTGTGTGTGTGTGTGTGTGTGTGTGTGTGTGTGTGTGCGTGCGTGTGTGTGTGTGTGTGTGTGTGTGTGCGTGTGTGTGCGTGTGTGTGTGTGTGTGTGTGTGTGTGTGTGTGTGTGTGTGTGTGTGTGTGTGTGAAAATTAATCAACTGCTTGGAGCAAGGACATGAAGCACTGGTTTCCTGGAGAAGGTGCTGGAGGACTTGGCTTGGACACTCAGCTGAGGACTCAATGCTACACCTGTGCCAGTCTTGTGGAGAGTCTTACTGGGAACCCGGAGGGAGGACCCAGCCTCTGGACTGACTGTGTTCCCTGTGTGCTTATAAGAGAAATGATGTGTGATGCAGAGAGCTGCATCTGGAAATACTAGGTATATTCATTTTTGTTCCAAGTCAACATCCCTTTCCAGTGTCTGGTGAGAATTCAGGCTCATTAAATACTGGCCCAGAGTGAGGACATCACAATACTCACCACAGAAAAACTATTCCAGGCAGGCTCAAGACCCATTCTACCAGGGTCTTGGCTTCATCTATGGCCTTTTGGGAAGGGTTGGATGCTATAGGTATTCTAGAAGCTGCAATGTGGTCTTCTGTGTATACTTTTACAAAGCGGTATAGGCGTGCTTCTTTCTCTATGTCCATATCAGGCTTCACAAGGACCATTCACCAGGAGCTCTCAGACTATGCCCTTTCCACCTCCCAAATGCAGTAAACTAGGGTAATCTAACTGTTTAGATAAGACTACTTCAGCAGTGATAAATATGATGAACACAGTATACCATAATGGTAGATATTTGAATGATCACTACTACAGTAGCTGCTCCCTCCCTCTACCCTCCTTGTTCCATGTTTTTTTTTTCTTTTCGTGTGGTGTTTATACCAGGGTGTGGACATTTTTTTTTTCTTCCCAGCTTTGTCTTTTCAGGGCTCAGTCTTCTTCTCTGTGATGGCAGGAAATCTCTAAAGGGTTTGGTACCCAAACTTGTTTTTTGGTCAGCTCAGCTTGAGCTCCAGACAGTTTGGGTGTATGAAAAATGCCCTGAAGCTTTGAAAGTCATCTGGCTTTATATCCTTGGTAGGCTACTACAGCAGTAGTCAATATAATGAACATGCTTAGTTCCTTCCACAATTTAAAAACAATGAATCCCTTTGGATTAACAAAATGCAAAGGAATAAAAAAAGAAAGAAACAATATAACAGGTAATTTTTTGGGGGGCAACTGTCACTATGAATTCTTCAGTTGTTATTTTCACTGCCTACAATAAAAGCACCAGTGGCTGGGATTTGTAGTTATATACTATATAGTGTAGCGTGCAGCACTAATTATCTCATGTAGCAGCCATACATAAGGTATTCCATATATAGCAGGCATACAAAAAGTATTGACACATATAGCAGTTATGCACAGGATGTTATCACATATAACATCCATGCACAAGATATTATCTGATGTATCAGCTATGCACAAGATGTTAAGAGTTTAAAGACAATGCCAAATGGATACCTGCTTATGAGCTTATGTCATGAGCACCTTGTGTAGTGAACCCATCAGATATTCATGCTGTGTAACCGCAATCTATAATCTCTAAATCACAGCTTACTTCTCAGTTCCTCACGCAAGTCAGAAACAGCTAAGTATTTTGAACTCACAGAATAAAATAGAAAGGTATGCTTTCTGGTACTAATACAGAATTTATAAAACACAAAGAAAAAAAATAAAATAACTGCAATAGAAAAAGAATAGAAATGTTAAGCATACAAAGTACAAACCCAAACAAATCAAAATACTCACTAAGTAGTGTTTTCTGGCAGCTCTCACAATGGTACTAAGCAGCACAAACCAGGAAATAATATCAGGATTCACAGCAATAGGGCAACACACAGAAGTACCACAGAAGTCACAGGAAAATAAAGTAAAATTTAAGTTGAATTTAATGAAGCGCTTTTCGTCTGTGGTGTACACAGACTTCCTCAGACAAAAAGTATTACAAACTACATTTAACTGAACAGCAGCTTAAATATCCAGCAGTATTAAGTCAAAGGTTCAATTAACCAATCAGGCACACCTTGAACCATGAATAAAAATTTAAAGTTAAAAGCAAGCTCACAGGACTTGAGTTCAATCACTCACATTATATTAAAATTAAAAATAAAACTAGACAATCATAAAATCAGCCAGTTGTTAGCCTATCATCTAAATAAACACTAGCCACTACCTGATATAAACAAGTACAAAACACAAAACAGTTAGAGTGTGTTACAAACTCATAAAGGCAAAAGACTATCTAACCAGGTTCTTAAGTTTAAGAAGGCTGCTAATAGAGCAGCCTTCATTGAGACCTGGTAGAGCATAGGCATTTAATCTAATTTGCCATCGCAATTCAGGCGCCTCTAATAATAGGTGTACAGGGGCTCCTCTAATAGTGTCATGCATTTGTTCTATAACCATAAACTTAAAATGGTGGTCTTTATGCTGGATGATATGTTTAGCAAGAGCATTTTCATCTTTCGCTTTGTTAATTGCATATTGATGTTAGTAGATCCGATCTTTAAATCTACGCCGGTTTTACCTACATAAAACCTGTGCATTTTGGCATAATGCCACATAGACCACCATTTTAGAATTACAAGTGCATCTGCATCTAATGTCGATCTAATATTATCAATGTCAAATCGGTTTGATTCAAGAATGTGACGACATTGATTGCAGTTTTGACATTTGAACATCCCAGGAGTACGGGTACTCTGCCGCTCAGGTTGTTCCAACAACATTTTCATATTTTTACCCCTTCTATATGTAACCTCAGGTTTAACTCCCAGTTTGTTCAAAATTGTAAGGTTGGAACGGAACAAGTTCCAGTTCTTAGTAATGATGTCCATAATAGACCTACTACTTGGACAATATGTAAGAATTAATCTAGTGTTATTATTATGTATAGGAGTAGTTCCACCTATACATTCTAACCTAGACTCGCCAACCCGGAAGAACTGATGTTCAGTATAGGTTTGTAAAACCCACTGGATCTTTTGTTAATCACCTCATTGACTAAGTTGTCTAATAAGTTAAGCGGATAGCCTCTATGAAGGAACATATTCTTAAGTAAGTCACATTCCCTAAGAAAGTCATCGCCCAGGCTCACCATCCGGGCTGCTCGTAGCTGACCCTTAGCCACAGACCTTTTTGGTAGCTAGGATGGCAGCTACTAAAATGAAGAAAAGAATTAGAGTAGGTAGGCTTTCTATATATGCTGGCCACATATTTATTCAAGATGTCATTTTTGCCAACCATACGTCTAAATAGGCTATTGCCTCAGTGTTGAAGGAAGAGGTAAAACTAAAAGTCAGTGGAGTTATTAAGTAAATTTAATAATAACAGGCTATCAGCTTCTTCACCCTCTAATAAAATAAAGATGTCATCCAGGTAACGGGTGTAGTACTTGATCTTAGACACTACTACCGACTCATTGTTTAATATGTTCTCCCTTTCCCAGTATGACATCACTATGTTGGCCAAGCTGGCTCATAGGGACCCCATAGCCACCCCAGTTTTTTGTAGATAGAAATTCTCTCCTAATAAAAAATAGTTGTTATAAAGGATCAAGTCCAACAGTTCAATCACAAGGGATATTTCATGGGGCGGGGCACCCTTACTCTTAAGGAAGAAGGCCACCCAGTCCAAAGCTATCTGCAAAGGTATACAAGTGTATAAATCCTTGACATCTATTGTCAGGAAATTGTACTCTCTACTGAATGGAATGTTGTTTAACTTATCAAGAAAAGTCCAAGAGTCTTTACAGATTTGCTCTTCATCCTCAAGGTACTTCTGCAGGATAGTATCAGGGCTCAGTCTTCTTCTCTGTGATGGCAGGAAATCTCTAAAGGGTTTGGTACCCAAACTTGTTTTTTGGTCAGCTCAGCTTGAGCTCCAGACAGTTTGGGTGTATGAAAAATGCCCTGAAGCTTTGAAAGTCAGCTGGCTTTATATCCTTGGTAGGCTACTACAGCAGTAGTCAATATAATGAACATGCTTAGTTCCTTCCACAATTTAAAAACAATGAATCCCTTTGGATTAACAAAATGCAAAGGAATAAAAAAAGAAAGAAACAATATAACAGGTAATTTTTTTTGGGGCAACTGTCACTATGAATTCTTCAGTTGTTATTTTCACTGCCTACAATAAAAGCACCAGTGGCTGGGATTTGTAGTTATATACTATATAGTGTAGCGTGCAGCACTAATTATCTCATGTAGCAGCCATACATAAGGTATTCCATATATAGCAGGCATACAAAAAGTATTGACACATATAGCAGTTATGCACAGGATGTTATCACATATAACATTCATGCACAAGATATTATCTGATGTATCAGCTATGCACAAGATGTTAAGAGTTCAAAGACAATGCCAAATGGATACCTGCTTATGAGCTTATGTCATGAGCACCTTGTGTAGTGAACCCATCAGATATTCCTGCTGTGTAACCGCAATCTGTAATCTCTAAATCACAGCTTACTTCTCAGTTCCTCACGCAAGTCAGAAACAGCTAAGTATTTTGAACTCACAGAATAAAATAGAAAGGTATGCTTTCTGGTTCTAATACAGAATTCATAAAACACAAAGAGCAATAGAAAAAGAATAGAAATGTTAAGCATACAAAGTCTAAACCCAAACAAATCAAAATACTCACTAAGTAGTGTTTTCTGGCAGCTCTCACAATGGTTCTGGACTTACATGGCCTTCTTTTTTCTTTCTTCTCCTTTTATCCTTCTGAGGGTTCTGCAAGTCATAATCATATGACTTGTCCATTCTCTTTTTCATGTCATCCCTTTTTTTGAGGGCCACATGCAGATACTGACATGCTCCATTTCCTAGTTCTTGTAATTTATTGACCAAACTCTCATAGCTTTATAGTGATTTAGTTCAGGTAGTATCCTCAAAATTTTCATCTTAAATTTCAGAATTACACAGCTTTTAAAAAACTGAAATTTCATTTTCCCTATTCAACAATTCCAAGGGCTTAAATCATCACTGCCTGATACAAAGAAATGCAGTCCATGCAGTTATTACTGTTATCTCATTTCTCTATAAGAACACTTTGGTATTCTACTCCTTTAACTGACAACAGACATTGATGATATTAACATTTCAGAATTGTTAAATGGTGAAAATATATCACATATAGAAATATGTGTACTTTTGCAATTTGGGATGGTACACCTAAGGCTAACATTTGAACTTGAGCCACACAATTGAGGTATTACATGCGAGTTTAGCAAATACATTAAAGGATTATCTAGAAAGATAGTATACTTAAATGAAAAATGACCTTCCAGTCCTGTAAGATTTGAAGAAGAATAAGAAGGTGTTTGGTAGGACAAAGACCACTTTATTTATGGGTGGATTACTTGTTTTAATTTTATGCTTGGTTGTTTATGTTTTAGTTTACCAATATATTATTGGTTGTTTTTTTGAACTACTTGAAGTTTATGCATTGTTGATCAGGCTAGTCCCATTCGACCTGTGGCCTATTTTTCAGATGCTTGCTGAAGCTGTATTTTATCCTTCTAGGGGAAATTTAACTAATGAAGTGTCTTGGTACTTGAAAGCACTTACATTTTCTGTAATAAATGCATTTTAATGGAACCCATGGTCAATTTATGAGCTTCTTATATTTAAATTTAACTAGGGCACTGAGGAACTTATTTCTTTTTGATAAATGCCATGTGATACTTTATATAGATTTATAGGTAGTTACTAGGTTATTGGCCCAAGAGCCATTTTAAGCCTATCCAAACTTATCCCAAATTTACCAAAATATTGCTGATGTGTCAATATCCCAAGAAATTGTATGGTTACAATATAGGTTTGTACACATCAGGTGTTCATAGGCTGACCCTGTCCATTAGGGACATAGGTTCCAAACCTGGGATAAATATGCAATTTCCCATCTATTGGCCCAAGTTATGTTTGAATAGGTTAGGGATGAGCTGTGCTGCACATGGATGGGAAGACCATTCTAGAGAAGGGGTAATCACTGAGAAACATGCAGACCTTTCCAACATGTCCTGTTTATGTCACACTGAGGTTTAGGTCCTTAGAATGTGTATTTCTGATGCATTTGGCAGATGTGCAACAAGTTTATTAGCATGGGATCAGAAGACATCTTGTAGGATAGGCATAGATCACCATACAGCAGTCTGTTGGAGACTGATTAAAGGGATAGGGCTTTGAGCTAATATACATAGGGCTTGCTGTTTATTCCCTATATTCTTTTTATGAGGACCTTCTGTGGTCTCTCAAGCTCAAGTGACTGGTCAGTTATATGCCAAAGATTGCACTGTATTTGGTGACTGGTAGGATGAGAGCTTAAATATTTTGTTGTCTAGTGGTTTGCCTTAGGGGATTAGAGGTTGAGACACCTTGTGATAATGTTGTATGTGACCTAGTATGTGATATCTTACCCAGATGCTTTAAAGATTGCTGAGGATACATGCTTTGCACGATATGTGTGGATACCTTCGAGGTTTTTGGAAGATTATTTAATAGTCTCAGCATATGTGTGTCTATGTATCTGACCCATACTGTGTGTAGTGGGTGTGTAAGTGACAATCTTTTTGGTGGTGTTTGTGTTGGTAAATGAAAGCCTTGCTTCCAATGACAGTATGTAACTACATTTCATACATACTGCATCACTTTGCTTTAAAATTAGTTGATTGTCAGTAAGCATGAGACAATTGCTAGATTACTTCAGAATGCCCAAATCCATCAAGCTGGCTGCAGAGACAGTAGGAAAGTGAAGATCCATGGCTATAGATTCTTAGTAAGTGTTTTATTACTTGTGGATGGTAAATGACAGCTTAATGAATGGCTACAAGGCAGTTACTTGTACATGCAGGACTCTGCACCTCAGCACAAAAGCCAGCTGTTCTTTGCACAACGAGGTACTGGGGAGTTTATTGAGGTAGTCTTTTACAGAGAACATTTACTTCAAAGTATTTGCAACTATACAAGGCAGTCTAAGGTATCTTACATATTTAAACTCAACTAAATCTAAAATAAATATAAACTCACTATTTTAACACTAAAACAGTGCAAGCAGTATTAGTCTACTCAATATTAAGCAATGTTATCAAGGGAATCTTAGCCTGTCGAGTAGTATAAGAGGAGATACTTTTCAAAATGATATTTATATTCCTAGCATCAGTAGCCAATAAATAGAGACAGGGTGAGAATTATGTTGTCAATTTATTATAAGGTATAGGCAACAACAGATACACTGGGTTTAATAACACAAATACAACAGTGTGTAAGTAATAGTAACAGTGTAGAGTGTAATCAGGGTAGGTGGGATAGAAAAATATTAGACCCTTAGTTCAGAACTAACTGGTCTGAAACTGCCTTAATACAAACTGAAGTCTTGAACCAGCCTGTCACACACTCACTACATAAGAAGGAAACTAGGGTTTAATACCAACAGTTAGTCCATTTTAATAGCAAAATGAGGTGCAGCTATGTACTGGAATTACTAATACTGGATTAAAGACCTTACCTAAAGCAGATACAGACTGTTAAAAAACTTAAACAGATCAAGAAATGAAAAATCTACCACTGACTCAGGCAGATTGGACTTTAATTTTACAACTCCTCTAAAGGATAACACATTCAGAAGTGCAGACTCCCTTATAGTGCATTGCAGTATCAGAACTGGGAAATTAATACAAGCTCCTGATGAAGGAACAGAACCACAGACTACTGATCTTACAATATCAGAAACGAGTGTGCTACCAGCTGAGCCACTGAGATTAATTAATTATATCTTATCAATGATGGCTGTCACCCTATTATTCTATCACTAGATTGTTTTTTACAGGGTATGCCAACAGTAACTAAAATTAATATTCAAAGTAATGCCTCAGTACTGTCCTATGCAACAGTAATATTATTCCAGTTCCCCCTATTTCCAGTTCTATAGCAAAAGAACAAAAGTATCCTGTTGACTTGATACTTTGATAACCTTCTTGCAATGTGCTAAGTGATCTGTGGTGGGTGATAAGCTTAATCAGTCACTTTTCCCTACCCTTTAGCAATTTTACCACTCCATTTATAAAATGCAATCCTTTCTGAGGATAATTTTGCCAAACTGCACACATCAACTCTTAATTTGCCATTAATGCATCTGCCACTTATGACCCAAATACGTTTGTCTAGGTGTCTATGAAATATTTGAAGCATTGCATCTTCCCTCCACCAAAAACCTCTTCTCCAAATGTAGTTTAACTTTAAAGCATATGCTTTATATCCCAGTTTGGCCTTTACTGCCAACTTATCATACATCCTAATACATGTTATTACAGTTCTGTACAACCTTTCACTGAACCACATCTTTGCCCACCATTGCCATTAACCAGCACCTAAGCAATCACAATTTCTTCCAGTTTCACTGATACTGACTATGCATTTATCATATCATGGGTGGACTTTCTTACAGTAACAGATGGGATAGAGAAATGTGATTGTTCTTTTTAAATAAGAAAGTAATTCAGATGCAACAAACAACAGATATCTCAAAATGGCCTCAGATACAAACGCAATACTGTAATCAGTTCTGCTAGAAAGACCACCCAGTGTCAAAGCACAAAGGCTCACAGATTACAAGCAAAGAAATGGGCATCATCTTGTTAGTCTGAGTAATGTTCCCTGCAAATAATCATATTAAGTTAAAAATACAGTCTGAAGAAAGGTGTTTATTACTGATGTGGCACAACCTTGAGTCGGAGGACCAGTCCTTTCTAATGTGATATAGCTGACATTATTTAGAGCTTGAAATAATGTCTACTGTTTGGTGATGTAATGATACAGTAATGTGTAGCAGAATGGTTATGTAGTGTAGAAGGAAAAACATGAGAAAGAAGTTGGCAAACCTTAAAGTTTATCAGAAGTGTGACATTTTAGCTTTAGTGTAGCAAATTACAAAGCAAGTTATAGGCAACATGCAAATACAGAGAAATGAGCAGAACAAAAGTAAAGGTCCAGACAGTGACAAAAGCTGAACAGTGTTTGCAATAAATATGTCATCTAGTCAGAGTTCATGCAAGGCTAATGATATATTTTAATATAACACAGTGATGCATTACCAGCTGAAAGACTGAGCAGTTTTATTTCACATAGAAGACCAGAGACAGATTCAGTCTGGGGTGTCCGGGGTGTTTGTCATGGACTTAGAGACCTTGTTTTTTTTTTTTTTTAGACATAAAGAGAGAGCTCAGGAAAGAGCAACATAAATGTCGCAGGGTATGCTGCAAAAACAATGTGATGAACTGCAAAGTTAGTCTAACTTGTATATATACCTTTCAAGCTGCAGCTATTGAAAATAGAAAAAAGGCCTGTGAGAAACAGGAACATCCAGCTAAAAATATGGACATCTGATTAAAACAGAGCTTGAATACCAAACAGCACGTGGCTCTCTCTCCACAACCAGTGGGAATGTTGGGTAATACTCAGAACCACGCTTAAAAAAACAGAGTGACAAAAATGATGAAAAAATATAAGTACATTATCAAAGAAACAATGTGCAATCTGCAGACTGCAATGAACTGTATTGCAAAATGCTACCACTCAAGATAATTCTTTTTTGCTTCAGAATAAGGGAGTTATAAGATGTGTGTCCTCTGTTGAAATTATTGTTGCCACAAGTATGTCGATCATGTTTTGTGGTTTTCTGTGCACTAAAAAATGTAAATAAAATCATGTCATGCATGATTCAGAAAATCATGCAAAGTGATAAATCAAGGCAGAAAATAGGGACATACCTCCCAAACCAGGAACATACAAGATCAGGTCTGAAATTAGGAACATTCCTCCAAAATAGGGACATTTTGCTTGTCCATGTTGGAAGAAAGTCTGGCAAACAGTACAGAGAATTATGGTTCTTCCTGTGATATAGGGTTTGATTCCCCCAGTCTTCATTTGTTTAACTCTTTTAATTTCTCCAAATCTTTTGTGTTTCTAATGCCATAATGGAAATGGACCCCACTCCTAAGTCAAAGTATGATTAAAGTTCATGAAATTAGTATTGTTTCAGTCTTTGATGTCAGCCAGAAGTGCTCTTTGTAGCACCTGCTATGTGCCCAGTAATGACTCCTTCTGCAGTTTGTATGGAGTTACATGTATTGTCTCTTATCTAAATATAATTCTTTTTTATAAGACCCATTGTTCCTACTACTATTGAAACTGTCTGGGTATCTTTCTTTCACATTGCTCTAATTTCTGCCTGCAAATCCTGATATTTTATGACTGTGTCTCTCTGTACACAAGACACTGTAGTCACTGGGTGATTTCAATTATCAATGCTACTTTTGTCTTCTTTTCATAGACCACTATGTCTAGTTTTCTAGCATCTAACTTTTCAACTGTTGGTAATGGGTGATCCCATGTGATGTACACTTCATCATTTTCTGTGATAGTTTGTGACTCATGTTTCCAGTGTTTTTCAGCTACTTCAATATTGTAATATTTGCACAATCCTCACTGCAAAAGTCTTGCCACATTATTATGCCTTTCAGTATACAGTCCTTCTGCCATTACTATGTCACAACCAGCAACAAGGTGTGCAACTGTTTCCAGTTATGTTTTACCGAACCTACATTTGTCTGTTTCTCCCACATGTTCAATGGATTTTGTAAACCAATGTGTAAGTAGTCCACTATCTTGGGCCACCAATATTAACCTTTCATCATTTGGTTTGAATTTGCCTCTCCTTAACCATTCCTGTGTTAAATACTGATCAACATGAGATTGTTCCAGGAGTTTTTTATACTTGCAAATATATTTATGCATTTTCCACATTTCCTGTCTTTTCATCTGATCCTTCACCTTATATTATTTCTTTTGTTTTTTTGGCACATTCAGTTACTGCTTGATTTTTATCTACTTCTAGGTTGATTTCCCTTCCTGTCTGATGCCAATATGCTTCTTCTAGACTAAGAAGGGACATCATCTTAGATTTATTCTCCTCATGATTCAAAACTTTCACTATGTTTGGGGCTTATGAGATCAGCAGAAATGTATGCAGTCCCACAATTGCAGACGTATACATGTAATCAATTTCAAGAAGGTCCATACCTCCTTCGGAATGGGAAATATATAATCTTGGTATGCACTGATTCTTTTAAATCATTTGATGATGAAGCATCCTTCTTATTTTCCTGTTTAATCTATCCAACACCTTTATTTTTTTTTTTATTTCTCAAAATATTTTGGGTTTCTAATACCATGACAGAAATGGACACCATTCCTAAGTCAAAGCATGATTAAAGTTCATGAAATTAGTATTGTATCAATCTTTGATTTCTGCCAGAAGTGCTCTTCCTAGTACCTGCAATGTGCCCAGTAATGACTCCTTCTGCAGTTTGTATGGAGTTACATGTATCATAACATATTCAAATGTGATTGTAGAGTCTTTTTTATAAGACCCATTGCTCCTACTATTGGAATTGTCTGGGTATCTTTCTTCCACATTACATTAATTTCTGCCTTCAAATCCTGGTATTTTATGACTTTGTGTCTCTCCGTTCACAAGACACTGTAGTCACTGGGTGTAGCAATTTCAATGATCAATGCTACTTGTGCCTTCTTTTCGTGGACGACTATATCTGGCTATCTTGCATCTATCTTTTGAACTGTTGGTAATGGGTTATCCCATGTAATGTAGACGTCATCATTTTCTGTGATACCCTGTGGCTCATGTTTCAAGTGTTTTTCAACTACTACAGTATTGTAATATTTGCAAAATCCCCAGTGCAACAGTCTTGCCACATTATTATGCCTTTGAATATACAGTCCTTCTGCCATTAGTATGTCACAGCCAGCAACAAGGTGTGCAACTGTTTCAATTCTGTTTTACAAAATCGAGATTTGTCTGTTTCTCCCACATGTTCAATGACTTTGTAAACCAATGTGTATGTAGTCTACTATCTTGGGCCACCAATATTAACTTTCATCCTTTGGTCAGAATTCATCTCTCCTTAGCCATTCCTACATTCGGTCCTGATGAGAGTGTGAGTGTACCCGGTGAGACCCAAAGATGGTGAACTATGCCTGGGCAGAGTGAAGCCAGAGGAAACTCTGGTGGAGGTCCACAGCAGTCCTCACATGCAAATCAGTCGACTGATCTGGGTAAAGGGGTGAAAGATTAATTGAACCATCTAGTAGCTGGTTCCTTCGAAGTTTCCCTCAGGATAGCTGGCACTTGGCGGGCGCAGTTTTATCTGGTAAAAGGAATGATTAGAGGTCTTGGGGCCAAAACAATCTCAACCTATTCTCAAACTCTAAATGGATAAGAAGCCTAACTCACTGGCTTAGAGCCAGGCATGGAACGTATGCACCCAGTGGGCCAATTTTGGTAAGCAGAACTGGTGCTGTGGGATGAACCAAATGCAGAATTAAGGCACCCGATGCTGACTCTCATCAGTCCCCAGAAAAGGTGCTGTTATATTCCATGCCTTCTTATCTGACCGTTCACCTTATATTCTTATATTTATTTATTTATTGACATTTGTTAACCGGGTTTGTCCAACTGGGCTTGTGGCTCATTTTCAGTGGAGACCCGAGGAGAAAAGCTCCAGTAATACATTTTAAAATAAGTACAATTTTAAACAATATTGATATAATAGCAGTTCTTTATTTTGTTTATTGGTACATTCAGTTGCTGCCTCATTTTTATCTACTTCTGGTTGGATTTCTATTCCTGCTTGACGCCGATATGCTTCTGCTAGACTAAGAAGGGAAGTCATCTTAGAGTTTTTCTCCTCATGTATTAAAACGTTCAATATGTTTGGCTCTTGTGCGATCAGCAGATATGTATGCAGTCCCATGATTGCAGATCTATATATGCAATCAATTTCAAGGAGGCCCATACCTTCTTAAGAATGGGAATATATAATTTTGATGTGCACTGCTCTTATAAATCATTTAATGAGCATGAATCATCCTTCATGTTTTCCTGTCTAATTTATCCAACACCTTTTGGGGCCAATCAGTCATTCCAAAACTCTAAGTTAAGACAGGAAGAGCAAATTGGTTTATAGCTTGAAGTTTCTTCCTAGATGTCAGCATTGTTTTCATGATTAATTTAAGTCTTCTAAAATATTCCTTACTGAGTTTTATTCACATTTGTTCATATTTTATTGTTGATCCTTCAGCAATTCCCAAATATTTATACACTCACTCTTCCTCAACTTCTTTTATATAACATTCTTTTCCCAGAATTATGTTTTCTTAGTGCTGTAGATTTCCTGCTTTAGAGTTTGCTTTTGCACATTTATCAAGACCAAAGGCCATTCTTATATCATCTGAAAAGGTTTTGACTACTTGCAGTTGTGCTTTCGGTTCCTCATCTGATGAGCTATACAGGTTTAAATCATCAGCAAAGAGAACATGAAAAGTCTTTACACTTTGTTGCTTTTCTGGAAGTCAAATTATAGCAATGACCTAATCTGTTAAGCAGACAGCTTAATGGGTTAAGGGCAAGCGGTGACAGAGAGTCACCATGGAATATCCCTCTTTGGATTTTTATCCCTGGAATAATAATTTGTCCTTTATCATGGCTTAACTGCAAAGTGGTTTGCCACTGTTTCATGGTCTCTGTGATGTAGTTTATCAGTGTAGGGTGTATCTTACACATTTTTAAGCACTCTTTTATCCATGAATGTGATATACTGTCAAATGCTTTTTTATAGTCCATCCATGCCATACTTAGATTCTTCACCCCTTTTTACAGTTCTCCACTATGGCTTTAACGTCAAATGATCTTTTGTTCCATATGACTTTATTTTATTACCTTTTTGTTTTATTGCCATAATTTAGTTTTTTTTTTTTTTAAATGACTATAAACTTGGTCAGTATCAATTCCAGTGTATAGTTTAAATGTCATCAGAAGGCAAGTTATTGGTCTATAATTTTTAGGGTAGCTTGCAGGTTTACTGTTAAGTAGGAGCATTGTTTTTCCTGTTGTTAGCCAGGCTGGTGTCTGTTCAGGGTGCACATATAAATAGTTCTTACTCATGGCTAAATCTTTGTGCAAAGATGTAAATACTTTTAGCCAGAAATTAGGTACTGCATCTGGGCCTGTGGTTTTCAATTTACAGGCTTTTCTTAACTCTGCTTCAATCTCTCTGACTGTTACTTCATCCCATTTTATATCCTCTACATTTTAACTTCTTATTTTTTCTTTTACTTCTTCTATCCATGTAGCATCTTTGTAATGTTCGACAGGATCTTCAAAAATACTTCTCCAAAATGTATCTATTTCTTCTTTTTGTGGTGGTCTTTCAATTCCTTTTACCTTGTTTCTCAATTCTGTATAAAACTTTTTGGGGGCATCAATAAATTGCTTATTTTTGTACTTTTCCTTTATATTTATCTGTGTATCTTCTAGGTTTTTTTGCCTCTGCTGTTATTTTTAGTTTATTATTTGCGATAGTGCATGATAAATCCTGATTGGTTATAATAATATGCATTGCTTTTAATACATCTATCTTTCTGAGTTTTTTCGTTGATTTGTTTCCTCTTCTATGCTCTTCTAACAGTGATACTTCTTATCTTAATTGCTTTATAGTTTTCTCTGTTCGATACTTCCATGATGGCATTTGATTTCTCCCCATCCTTTCCCTTACTAGCCTGTGTTCTTGTGGTAGAACTTTATCTGTTATTAATTTGACTGCACAGTAATGTATTCTATTTATATCATATATAAATATTTTATATTTTATATTTATATTTTATATTTATATATTTTTATCAAGGATCAGCTCTGAGCCCTTTCTTATTTGCAATGGTGATGGACAGATTGACAGACGAGATCAGACAGGAGTCCCCATGGACTATGATGTTTGCAGATGACATTGTGATCTGTAGTGAGAGTAGGCAACAGGTGGAGGACACCCTGGAGAGATGGAGATATGCTCTAGAGAGAAGAGGAATGAAGGTCAGCAGGACTAAGACAGAATATATGTGTGTGAATAAGAGGAAGGATAGAGGAATGGTGAGGATGCAAGGAGTAGAGGTGGCGAAGGTGGATGAGTTTAAATACTTGGGGTCAGTAGTTCAGAGTAACAGTGAGTGTGGAAGAGAGGTGAAGAAGAGAGTACAGGCAGGATGGAGTGGGTGGAGAAGAGTGTCAGGAGTGATTTGTGACAGACAAGTACCTGTAAGAGTGAAAGGGAAGGTCTACAAGAGGGTAGTGAGACCAGCTATGTTATATGGGTTGGAGACAGTGGCATTGACAAAAAGGCAGGAGTTTGAGCAGGATGTGGCAGAGTTAAAGATGTTAAGATTTGCACTGGGTGTGATGAGGGTGGACAGGATTAGGAATAAGTATATTAGAGGGTCAGCCCAGGTTGGAAGGTTTGGAGACAAAGCCAGAGATGCAAGATTACATTGGTTTGGACATGTGCTGAGGAGGGATGCTGAGTATATTGGGAAAAAGATGCTAAGGATGAAGCTACCAGGTAACAGGAAAAGAGGAAGGCCTAAGATAAGGTTTATTGGATGTGATGAGAGAGGACATGCAGGTGGTTGGTGTAACAGAGCAAGATGCAGAGGACAGGAAGAAATGGAAACAGGTGATCTGCTGTGGCGACCCCTAACGGGAACAGCCGAAAGAAGATGATGATGAGTAATGTATTCTATTTACTTCTGTTATATTGCATGAATCTCTATGGACAGTCCTAATTACTGTGTTCATTTGTTTTATCAAACTTCTAACTTTTTGGGTTTTATTGACCTTCTGCAGTCCATTCCTTTCATTAATCTTAATATGTCTATCCATCTTTATTAAATCAAGTAATTCTTCTCTTAGATCATTTTCTTCTAAATTGAGGGCACATTATTTGTTCACCATTTCCTGTTGGCATTCTATAGAGAGTTCCAGAGCTTCTTCTTGTGCCATGTTCTCTTCAGTTTCACCCTGTGTCATCTGTTGCTCTTTCATATGGGAACTCACTTGCCTATCATGCCACGGCATTGACTGTGTCAGAGTTGCCACTGTTTTCTGTTCTTTCCCTTACTGTATAGCTCAAACTGAACCTTTGTACTGGTTTCTTATGAGAGGCTCCAAAGTATTTTCATATGTTAACTGACTAAATGCTTCCTGCTCCACTGGTTTCACCTTGATTTGGATGTTCATTTCTCTATCCTGTTGTGTTGTTATCTGAGTTAAATTTTCTACATGAAATCCTTCACTTCACAGGAAATCCATAACCTCAGTTTCTATTTCTTTAACTTCTCCATTACTAATCCTCTTTTCTACTTTTCCTCTTTCATAGGTTCATACGTTGTAATAGGCTAGTGGCCCTAGGGCTTGTACAAGCCTAGCCATAACAATTCCCTGGCTATTTCTTCCCACAGCATTTACTTCCCTGGACCCCTGTCTAGCAGGGCGACTGACATGATCTCTGGGGTGAATTTCCTATCTCCCATCTTTGTTTTCTTATTTTTTGTATTGTAAAATTTTTTGTATTTGAATGTCTTTGCCTGTATTTCTCCTCAGATATCTTTGGTGCTGCTCTTTTTGTATTGATTAGTTTTGCTTTCTCCTTTGCATAAATAATGCACCATATTAAATCTCTTTTTCTTTCCCATGTCCATATTTCTTTTTCAGATGTCTCCAGTTCCTCTTGTTTCTTCTTACTCTGGGGACTAGTTGTCCTATCATGCTATGAAAAGACCCATGTCATACTTTCTACACTGAATCTTTCAATTTGCAAATATCCATAACTTCAGCTTTTATTTTTTTAACTTGTACTTGACTAAACTTCTGTTCTGTATTCACTCTTTGTGATCTTATTTTTTTATTGCAAAATTTTCCATATCTGGATGCCTTTGCCTATGTTTCTGTTCTAATATCTTTGGGAATGCCTTTTTTGTGTTGATTAATTTGGCTTTCTCCTTTGCATAAATATTGCACCATATCAAATCTGTCTTTCTTTCCTACATCCATATTTCTTTTTTTATACCCTTCAACCATCTCTAAGTTTTGTCAATCGCTTATTTTTCCAAATGGCACAAGGTTTCTTGGTCTACATAAAGTTTTTCATGGATCTGTTGTATTAATGAACACAAATTGTTATGTGAAGCTTCTGACAGTTTTTCTTGTGGAAGTATTTTCCTTTTCTCAAATTTCTCTCAGTCTTTTTGTATATCATTTGTCTGGAAATTCTGGGCTTCTTGCATAATAGTAACAATACATAATTTCATTTTTACCCTCAGCAATCCACTCTAATGTCTGCATGGCTCTTTTCTGGCCTATCAGTTTTTTATGATTTTTGTGAACTGTTACTTCCATCTACAACAGGGGGGGCACCCTCCCCCTGGGCCTGGCCTAGCCCCATTGTAGGAATATTTCCATGTCATGAAGATTCTACACTGTTATTTTTTCCAGGCCTGGTACAAGTGTGTCTACCAAGATTGGGCACTTTTTTATCATGGGACTTGTGCACCCAGCTGTCTTCTTTATTTTTTAACCTACTTTTGTCCATGAGATATGATATACAAAATACAGTCTATATATCAGTGTCATCTTGGTGAGATTTCGTGACAAATAGACTCCACCTTGTGAAGGTACTCATCAAGACTTGATGATTAATTAATTTCCAATAATACTTCTCTCCTTTTGCTGATTTTATCATCTCTCCATTCGGACCCTATACCTTTATTTATTTTAATTTCTCCAAGTCTTTTGGGTTTCTAATACCATGACAGGAATGGACCCCATTTCTAAGTCAAAGGACAATTAAATTTCATGAAATTAGTATTGTTGCAGTCTTTCATATCAGTCAGAAGTGTTCTTCACAGCACATGCAATGTGCCCAGTAATGACTCCTTCTGCAATTTGTATGAGGTTACATGTATTGGTAACATATCTAAATGGATTGTAGATTATTTTTATAAGACCTGTTACTCCTACTACTATTGGAACTGTCTGGGTAGCTTTCTTCCACATTGCTCTTGTTTCTGCCTGCAAATCCTGATATTTTCTGGCTTTGTGTCTCTCTGTATGCAAGACACTGTAGTCACTGGGTGTGGCAATTTCAATGATCAGTGCTACTTTTGTCTTCTTTTCATGGACCACTATATCTGGTTTTCTGGCATCTATCTTTTGAACTTTTGGTAATGGGTGATCCCATGTGATGTAGACTTCATCATTTTCTATGATGCTTTGTGGTTCATGTTTCTAGTGTTTTCAGCCACTTCAACACCATAATATTTGCACAATCCCCAGTGCAATAGTTTTGTCACATTATTATGCCTTTCAGTATGCAGTCCTTCTGCCATTAGTATGGCACAACCAGCAATGAGGTATGCAACAATTTCCAATTCTGTTTTACAAAACCTAAATTTATCTGATTCTCTTACATGTTCATGTTCATGTTCAGTGGATTTTGTAAACCAACATGTATGTAGCCCACTATCTTGGGCCACCAATATTAACCTTTCATCATTTGGTTTGAATTTGCTTCTCCTTAACCATTCCTGCATTCGTTCCTGATCAACATGAGATTCTTCCAGACGTTTTCTATACTTGCAACTATATTAATGCATTTTCCACATTTCTTGCCTTCTCATCGGATCCTTCACCTTATATTCTTTCTTTTGTTTTGTTGGCACATTCAGTTGCTGCCTGATTTTTATCTACTTCTGATTTGATTTAGATTCCTGTTTGATGCCAATATGCTTCTGTTAGATTAAGCAGAGAAGTTATCTTAGATTTATTCACCTCATGTTTCAAAACTTTCACTACATTTGGATCCTGTGATGTCAGCAGATGTGTGGATGACTGCAGATCTATATATGTAATCAATTTCAAGGAGGCCCATCCCTCCATCAGAATGGGGAATATATAATCTTGGTATGCACTGATTTTTATAAACCATTTGGTGAGCATGAAGCATCCTTCTCGTTTCCTATTTAATCTATCCAACACATTTTGGGCCAATCAAGCACTCCAAAACAGTTAGGACAGGAAGAGCAAATTAGTTTATAGCTTTGATTTTGTTCCTAGATGTCAATGCTGTTTTCAGGATTAACTTAAGACTTCAAAAGTATTCCTTACTAAGTTTTATTCACATTTGTTCATGTTTTTATTGTTGATCCTTCATCAGTTCCCAAATATTTATACACTCCCTCTTGCTCAAGTTCTTTTATACCACATTCTTGTCCCAAACTGGTGTTTTCGTGGTACTGCAGTTTTCTTGCTTTAAAGGTTGCTTTTGCACATTTATCAAGACCAAATGACATTCTTATATCATCTGAAAAAGTTTTGACAACTTTCAGTTGTGCTTTTTGTTCATCTGATGTGCTGTACAGCTTTAAATCATCAACAAAGAGAAGATGAGAAGTCTTTACACTTTGTTGTTTTCTAGGAGCCAAATTATAGCCATGGCCTAAGCTGTTAAATTGACAGCTTAATGTGTTAAGGGCAAGGTATAATAGCAGTGGTGACAAAGAGTCACCCTGGACTATCCCCCTTTGAATTTTTATCTCTGGGATAATAATTTGTCATTCATCACGGCTTAATTGCAAAGTGGTCTGCTACTGTTTCATGGTCACTGTAATGTAGTCGATCGACGTAGGGTGTATCTTATACATGTGGAATACTATCAAATGCTTTTTTTAGTCAATCCATGCCATACTTAGATTCTTCCCCTTTTTACAGTTCTTCCCTATTACTTTAACAACAAATAATCCTTTGTTCCATATGACTTTCTTTTATTGCCCTTTTATTCTACTGCCATAATTGAATTTTCTTCTAAATGACTATAAACTCTGTCAGCATCAATTCTCATGTATAGTTTATATATCACTGGAAGGAAAATTATTGGTCTATAATTTTGAGTAAAAGTATTGTTTTTCCTGTTGTTAGCCAGGTTGGTGTCTGTTCAGGGTGCACATACAAATAGTTGTTACTCATGGCTAAATCTTCATGCAAGGATGTTAATACTTTTAACCAAAGGTTAGGTACTGCATCTGGGCCTGAGATTTTCCAGTTAGAGGCTTTTCTTAAGTTTGTTTCAATCTCACTGGCTGTTACTTCATCCCATTTCATATCCTTTACCTTTAAACTTCTTATTCTTTATTTTACTTCTTCTATCCATTTAGCAGCTTTATGTTCCACACAATCTTCATAGATACGTCTCCAAAATGTATCTATTTCTTCTTTTTTTGGCGGTCTTTCAATTCTTTTTACCTTGCTTCCCAATTGTCTACAAAACTTTTTTCGGTCATAAATAAATTGCTAATTTTGTACTTTTTGTTTATAATTATCTGCCTATCTTCTAAGTTTTTTTCTGCCTGTGCTGAGATTTTTAGTTTATTTGTGATAGTGCATGATAGATCCTGGTCTGTTCTAATACTGCACATTGCTTTTATCGTGTCTATCTTTCTTAGAATTTTTGTTGATCTGTTCCCTCTTTTATAGTCTTCTAGCAGTGACACTTCTTGTCTTAACTGCTTTATAGTTTTCACTATTCGATACTTCCATGATGGTATTTGATCTCTACCCTCCCTTTCCCTCACTACCCTTTGTTCTTGTGGTAGAACTTTAGCAGGTATTAATTTAGCTACAGTAATATATCCTGTTTATTTCTGTTATATCACATGGATCTCTATGGACAGTCCAAATTACTGTGTTCATTTGTTTTATCAAACTTCTGACTTTTTGGGTTTTATTGACCTTTTATAGTCTATTTATTTCATTGATCTTAATATGTCTATCTATGTCTATTAAATCAAGCAATTCTTCTCTTAGCTCATTTTCTTCTAAACTGAGGGAGCTTCTCGTTGGCAAGTCCTGTACAATTCCCAAAAGTTCTTAAACTCTGCCTTTGTTAACCCATACATCACAAGATGGGTTGCAAACTGGCTGAGTGACAGAACCCACAGGGTCAGAGTTGCTGGCGCCATGTCAGACTCAAAGCCTGTCACAAGTGGTGTACCACAGGGCTCAGTCCTGGGTCCACTCTTGTTTTGGCATCTACTTTTCAGTACAAGCAAACACAGGAGGGTTATGGCTGACAAAGTTTGCAGATGACTGCAAACTGGGCGCCATAGTAGAAAACACATCTGACACAGATATCCTTCAGAAGGGTCTCACAGAAACAGATAACTGGTGCCAGAGCCATGGCCTAAAGTTAAATGCCAAAAATGCATAGTCATACTCTTCGGGAAAAACAAGGTTACTAGCTACCAAATAGGTGGCAATTCACTGAGCACAGAAGAAGTTATCAGGGACCTGGGGACCCAGGTAGATAGTAGTCTGTCATTCGACACCCATGTAGCTAAAGTAGTTAGGAAGACCTTCTACATTGCCCACCTTATCATGAAGGATTCTCATTTAGATCAAGGGAGGTCATAGTCTCCCTATACTCATCACTCATCAGACCAATGATTGAGTACAATGCCCCATTCGAATGTATCTGATCCGACACTTGCAGCAGCTGGAGAGGCCACAAAGTTCCTCACCAAAAGGATAAAGGGTCTCAAACATCTGTCCTATGCTGCCCGACTGAAAGAACTCCAGCTCTATTCAGTCGCCTACAGCTTGCTCAGAGGTGACCTTTGCCTAACATACAAGGCCATGTCAAACCCAGATTTGATGAATATGCTTCACCTCAAAAATCTAGATCCATCAGAGCCACAAGGGGGAGACTTAAACCTCGACACGGCTATTTATTGGATGTGCTGGAGGGATAGATTCATCACCCAAAGACTCCCTATGCTGTGGAACAAAATCCCGGTATATGTGAGGCAGAGCACCTCGCTGGCCTTGTTCAAGAGAAATCTTGACCAATGGATGGGAGATCGCAGATATACCCCAGGGATTACCTCAGTGTCACTGCTCGACAGAGGCACAGCAAAATAATGGGTATAGTTCCCCATACTAAAGGGGTGGCGTAAGCCACAAAACTATGGGCTAGGCTTGTAAATGCCCTCGGGCAGATAGCCTAGTATGAACCTATGAACCTATGAACCTATGAAAATGTTAATACTTTTAACCAAAGGTTAGGTACTGCATCTGGGCCTGAGGTTTTCCAGTTAGAGGCTTTTCTTAAGTTTGTTTCAATGTCACTGACTGTTATTTCATCCCATTTCATATCCTGTACCTTTAAACTTCTTATTCTTTATTTTACTTCTTCTATCCATTTAGCAGCTTTATGTTCCACACAATCTTCATAGATACGTCTCCAAAATGTATCTATTTCTTCTTTTTTTGGCGGTCTTTCAATTCTTTTTACCTTGCTTCCCAATTGTCTACAAAACTTTTTTGGGTCATAAATAAATTGCTAATTTTGTACTTTTTGTTTATAATTATCTGCTTATCTTCTAAGTTTTTTCTGCCTGTGCTGAGATTTTTAGTTTATTTGTGATAGTGCATGATAGATCCTGGTCTGTTCTGATACCGCACATTGCTTTTATCGTGTCTATCTTTCTTAGTATTTTTGTTGATCTGTTCCCTCTTCTATAGTCTTCTAGCAGTGACACTTCTTGTCTTAACTGCTTTATAGTTTTCTCTATTCGATACCTCCGTGATGGTATTTGATCTCTACCCTCCCTTTCCCTCACTACCTTTTGTTCTTGTGGTAGAACTTTAGCAGGTATTAATTTAGCTACAGTAATATATCCCTGTTTATTTCTGTTATATCGCATGGATCTCTATGGACAGTCCCAATTACTGTGTTCATTTGTTTTATCAAACTTCTGACTTTTTGGGTTTTATTGACCTTCTACTGTCTATTTATTTCATTGATCTTAATATGTCTATTTATGTCTATTAAATCAAGAAATTCTTCTCTTAGCTCATTTTCTTCTAAACTGAGGGCAGATTTTTTTGTTTTCCGTTTCCTGTGAGCATTCTATAGAAAGTTCTATAGCATCTGCCTGAGGCACCTTCTCTTCAATTTTATCCTGTGCCGTCTGTTGCTCTATCATATGGGAACTCACTGGCCTATCACTCCTCAACATTGACTGCATCAGTTTCCACAGTTTCCTGTTCCTTCCTTTGCTGTTCGGTTTCAAGTGAACATTTATACTGGTATCCTGTGGAAGGCGCCAAAATATGTTCATATGGCACCTGATCAATTTCTTCCCCCTTAATTTAAAAGTGCTCTATCCTGTTGTGGTGCTTTCTGAATTAGATTTTCTACACTGAATCCTTCACTTCACAGGTACTCCATAATCTCAGTTTCTCTTTCTTTAACTTTTCCATTACTAATCTCCTTTTCTACTTTTTCTCTTTGTCTTATTTTTTTTTTGTCTTGTAAAGTTTCCATATCCTGATTCCTTTGCCTGCATTTTTCTTTAAATATCTATGGTGCTGCTCTTTTTGTATTGGTTAGTTTTGCTTTCTCCTTTGCATAAATATTACACCATATTAAATGTCTTTTTCTTTCTCATGTCCATATTTATTCTTCAGATGTCTCCTGATATTCCTGTTCCTCCTTACTCTGGGGACTCGTTCCATCATGCTGTGATATAATCTGTGTTAGACCTTCTATACCAAATCATTCACTTTGCAGGCACTCCATAACTTCAACTTCTAGTTTTTTTAACTTCTACTTTATTAATCTTCTTTTCTACATTCCCTCTTTGTGATATTATTTTTTATTGTTAAATTTTGTATATCCAGATGCCTTTGCCTGTATTTCATTTTGAATATATTTGGGGCTGCCTTCTTTATATTGATTAATTTGGCTTTCTCCTTTATATAAATATTGCACCATATCAAATCTCTGTTTCTTTCCTATGTCTATATTTTCCATATTTCTTTTTTATACTTTTCAAAAATTTCTAGGTTTTGTTGTTTATATTTTTTCATTTCCTCAGATGTTTTTTTTTCCAAACAGATCAAAGTTTCCTGATCTATATACTGTTTTTCACAAATCTGTTGTATTAATGGATTCAAATTTTATTTGAAGTTTGTAACAGTTTTTCTTGTAAAGTATTTTTCTTTCCTCTAGTTTTTCTCTTAATTGTTTTGTATATTTTCTGTCTGGAAATTCTGGGCTTTTTCCCTAATAGTAAGAACACATAATTTCTTTCTTATCCTCAACAGTCCACTTTATCATCTTTATTGCTCTTCTTTGGTCTATCAATTTTTGTGATTTTTGTGGACTACTACTTCCTTCTACAACAGGGGGGGCATCCTCCACCTGGGCCTGGCCCCATTGTAGGAATGTTTCCATATTTTGAGGATTCTGCACTGTCATCTTTTCCAGTCCTGGTACCAGTGCGCCTATCAGTATTGGGCACATTTTTATCCTGGGTCCTGTGCACCCAGCTCCCTTTTTTAATTTTAACCTATTTCTGTCCATGATATATGCTATATAAATACAGTCTATATGTCAGTGTCACCTTGGTGAGATTTTGTGAAAAACAGGGTCCACCTCATGAAGGTACTCACCAAGACTTGAGGATGAATTCAATTTCAGCAATAATACTCTCCTTTACTTACTAACTAATCATCTCTCCGTTCGGACCACATTCGGATGCCATTACTGTGTTGTCGTTGGCATATCACTTAATGTCACTTAATCAGATGTTGGTTTGGGGCAATTGGATATGTGGGCTAAGTTCTTTAATAGTCATTTGTTTACTGTGTGACCATTGGCAAGTCACTTAATGTCACTTAATCAGATGTCGGTTTGGGGCAATTGGAAATGTGTGCTAAGTTCTTTAATAGTCTCCTAGACTACATGCCTAGTGACTGCCTATGAACTTAACAGGGGGTAGCTAACTCATCAAATATCCCAGTTAAATATTTAATGTCAAAGGTGCATTTCTTTCTTTCTTAGAAAAGTATTCAAGATCAGTGGATCACATATTGAAGGCATATGTGCTACTGGGGGTGTACTGAAAAGACATTTTTATGAAGCCAGCAATAACTATGTGTAGCATATGTTCAAACAGTAAGAGTTAAGATAGGTAAATGTGACTTTTCTTTTTAAATATGAAAGGAATCCATAAGTCAAAAATAAGGTAATTATGTTAAAAATAAAGACAGCAGGAGTATCCTTTCTGGGTTCTCTAGACTTAACAGCTTATGCAAAAGCTATTAAACAGGTAGACTGATAAGTCAAGCGGTCCATTTCTGAGGCCATATTGTATGTTACTATCATCTGGGTCAGTGATGTATGAATTTACCAAACAGGGAATAAATCCTATAGAATTACTGAGTTCATAGGAAGTTACTAAGCTAGTGGCCCTAGAGCCTTTACAAGCCTAGCCATGTTAATCCCAAGTATTCCCATTTGTTCTTTTTTGGGTAGTTAAGAATGAATTTATGAACAGAGTGTGTCTGTGATCAACACTGGTTGACTCTGAAAATGTCACCCCAAATGGGACTCAAACCCACAATCCCTGACTTAGAGGCCAATGCCTTATCCATTAGGCCACTGTAAAATATGCTAAATGGGTACCTTTCAGTTTTGACAACCACAGTCCTCAGCTCTGTCTCACATAAGTATAAAAGTTAAGCCCATGCTATTAATCATTTATTGTATGTCAAGGTATGAGGATGTGTACTTCACAGGGGGGTATAAACCTGTTTCATGCATTAAGATCAAAGGTTGTTAGTAAGTCATTTCCTGATAGACTTACCTTTCTGTAAAGTATTTATTTCATGTATATAAGCTAGTACAACAGTTGTATAACAGAGCTCTAGTCTGTTTATTTATGCATTTTTTCCATCTGGATTAATCCAACTGAAGCATTTATAAAAAAAGAAAATAGAAAAGACATACAGCAGTCAGTGGAGCATCCATGTGCAGAATACATTCAATAAACAGACAGGGTAATAAAATGCTGATCAACAACAGTGTGTAACACAATAAAACATAACTTCCAACGACAGCAAGAAAGTGATCAGATGAAAGTACTGCTGAACTAATTTATTGATATAATAAGCAACAGCTGAAAAACAGAAAAGAGAGAAAGTGTAAGATAATAGTGACTACAGAGTAGGAAAAACATCATTTATTTAACAAAAACAATTAACCTAACAGATAAAATCAGACCTCTTGCCAAATTCTTCTAAATATGGATTACAGATCTTGTTAGTTTAATTTTTTATTGATTTTTCCATCTGTTCACATGGAATGGACTTTAAATTTCAATTAGACTTTTTCTAGGCAGCTAATAATGATAAAACCCTGTAACATAAATCTGAATCAGGTGGACAAACCAGACAAAGAAATGCAATACTAACACAGCTTGCATTTATAAATTGCAATGTATACAGTTTTAGGGATGCTAAATAAATAACTTTAAAGATTTAAATATGGAAAGGAGTGACAATAAATTCAAGGCTAGTGGAACTGCTATGTAGAAGACATTCAAGACTAGTATCAATAGATTGTATACCAAACAGGATCTGTAACAATCACATCCAATTGCAGATTATGCTTGCAAAATCTAGAAGTTAGATGCTAGATAAGGCAGAGTGCAATTCAACAACTACCAAAAACATATTTTATTCTTGTTAATTATGAGTGATAAACTTCCAATTATTTTATACCTTACAAAAATATAATTTTCATGTTTAAGAAATGTTGGGTATGCATACGTTGGTATGTTTACTTTTGTGCCATATACTCTGTTGCATAAAATGTCAACAAACCAAGAAAGTGAACTGGTATATTTATCTGTCATTTAAGAGCAATCACTTTATAAGTAAGTATTACTCTTTTACAAAGATCCCATGCTATAGCATCAAAAAAGGAAAGATTACAACGATAGTACTAATATAATGTATTACATAAGATAACATAGCACAGGATAACATACTATATAGCATGACATGATATGCCATGAAACAACATGGTACAAAATAGCAAGATATAGCATAACACTGCAAAACACAACATACTGTAACATAATCTAAATTTAATATAGTATAGCAGTATAATGCAGCATAGCATAAAGTTATTTATTGGCATTTACTTACTGGGAAAGGCATTTACTTACTGGGAAGGTCCGACCAGATATTTTTAACCATTTTCAGCACAGGCACAGGGAGAAAATCTCTAAAATAAAAGAACGGAAAATGCATATACACACATTGAAACTGACATATTACAATATACTATAAATATATAGATTGATATAAATATTAATACACATATAACATATAGAATAATATACATATACCATTGTTAAAGCAAGATAAATACTATATCATGTAGCACTGAAATATGGTGACACGTTATAAGTGTGAGTGTTTATTACTCACTCATAAACCAAATGTCAGAGTGGAACATTCAAACAGCGAATAAGAAGAAAGAGAGGGGCGGGTGAGAAAAAGTACTTGTTATAGGTAATAAGTGAATTAGGTATAGGAGGTAGGAGAAATAATGAGTAAAAGCAAGATTAAGTGTAAGAAAAACAAGAGTAAGAGAGAGAAATTAAAACACGGAAAAGAAGAGATAAGATGTATACGAGTATTAGAGGAGCGGGAGCTGAAATTATAGGCAGGAGAACAGCACATGCAAAGCCAGGAGTCAGAGACAAATTCTTTTAGTTGCATCCTAAATAAATGAATGTTATATATTCCCCTGGTTAGTGCAGGGATCTTCTTCAAGACTTTTACTACACAGTGTGAGTACAGACTTTGACTGCATGTTTTATAAGGCTTATAGATGTCAAGTAGATTTTTAATAGAAGATTGAAGGTGATGACTTGAGAGGCAGCAGTGAAGAATTGTTCTTATAGCTGGGCAGGGAGTGGGATTAAATATAAATTTTGCGTGTTAAGAGAAGTTGGGTTTAATTTAGTTGATGGAATAATTTTAGCCAATTTATAGAGTTTTTAGTGCAGAAGAGTGATTCATTGTGTGACTTGTATGAGCTGCAACTCTAGTTACCTTGTTTTAGTACTGTTCCGGTTTAGATGTTACGGTCATCTGAGGGTATTCAAGATGGGGAAACCATATAATAAAGAGGGGAGTAGGTATGTAGTGACAACAGTGATTCTGGTGCATGCAGTGAGGGATTTTGGCTGGATATAGCATTCTTAGTTTTTGTGAGGTTTTTTTTTTTTATTGCTGTTTATATGGAGGTCATATTTGAGGGTGCCATGTATTATAACCCTCAGCAGTTTTGTATGGGGTGCTACTTCAATTGGCATATTGTTTAAGGATGTAATTTTAAAGTTATTTTTCTCTTGGTGTAACTGAAAAAAATAATATGATATAACATAACACAACATGATATGCCATGCCACAATAAGGTACAAGACAGAATGGTGTAACATAACACAGGATTGTATAATATAGCATACCACAATGGCCAATATTCATACTCACATTGTTTATTACACAGTATGCATTTTTGTGGGAAGTGGCCATGTGTAGACATGTGGTAGATTCATAACAGTACTAACTACTGTTACAGAATGTCAATGAAATTTTTTGGAATTAAATACATGCAAATGACCATATAACGAAATGCAAATACAGGTATACAGTCCAGTCAGTGGTTGACTGACACACTCATAGAACTGTAGGACAACATTGTGTACAATGACATGGCTTCCCAACAAGACCACCCCCATGTATGCACCCACCCTGACAATGGATACCACTCCTGGACAGGGCAGTGATAGCGGTATTTGGTAACCTCCACATGGAAGTGAATATGGCAGCAATGTCTGCCACCATAGCCTTCATTTTCCAATTTGCCTTTGAGTATCAACATAAAAGATCTTGATGTGATGATTGACAATTACTTGAATTTTGACACCAACATTACAGTTATTATCAAGGAATGTTAGTGAGCATAAACAGATATATTTTGTGCATTGGCTAGCAGAGAAGATGAGGTCCTGATTCCTCTGTTTAGGTCAGTTGTGAGGTCATACACTGAGTAATTTACTGCTATGTGCACATATACTATCACACAAATATGTAAGATTAGGAGGATACAATGAACTTTAACTAGACAAGTTTCCAAGTGTGCAACAGGGCCTACTGCAGTGGGTCTAGAAATGTCCATATAGACAGGATTCCTTGCCTTTCATTCTATTCCATCTCATTTAGGTTAACTGAGGTGATTTGCTTCTCATTTATTACTGTTCCAAGTGTAAAGTTGTGACTTTGATGCAAGGTATGTTATTACATTCCCATAATCATGAAACTAGAAAAAACAATATTTCGCTGACATTATCAGTGAGCAATACTTTATTGAGGGGGAGCAAATTCTCTACTTCTTGATATTAAACAATCTTGTGACGTGCCAAATTTTAAAAATCTCATTGGATTTCTGATTCAGTGAGAAAATATTTGACCCACTCTTCTTTTTTCTTTTTCTTTGGTCGTATTGGACTTCATCCTATCATTCTTAGGTGTTTACTAGGCTAACAACCACAAGGGCCTTTTTAAGCCTAGCCATGCGTCCCAAATCTCTGATAACTTCTGGTACCCTTGATAAGTGTAAGCAGTGGCTTTGAGGTAAAATATTTACAAGCAGGGACCTGGGAGATGAACAGGGACCTGGGAGATGAACCATTTGCAGGCTGCCTGTATTCATTAAAGACATAGGTGCCAAGCCAGGGATGAATTTCCTGTTCCACATCCAGTTGTTCAAGTTACATTTGATTCAGTTAGGGAGGAACTCTGCTTCATATGGATGGGAACCCTGTTCCGGGAAGGGGTAGTCTGTGGGATACATAACTGTCTCTCCAGCAGGTCAACATCACAGACAAGGTTTAAGTCTTTAGAATGAGTAATTCTGGTGCTGTTTGTTTTGAGGATATGCAGGAAGTCCATCAGAGTGGGGTCTGACAATTACCTGTATACCAGGCATAAATCTCCTATCAACAGCTTGTAGGAGACAGAATACAGGGATAGGGCCTTGAGGCAGTCTGCATTGGACATATTACTTACACCCTGTATTCTTTTGGTGGGGAACATCAGTGGCTGTTCCAATTGTTGGATATGCCTGGTTAGGTAAATACCAAAGGGGCCATTGTACTCAATGACAGGTTTGATGAATGCTGTATACAGTGGAACCATGACTTCCTTGCACCTAGATGCCATACCTTTATGTATAACATGCACAACATAGAATGATGTTCTCACTACTGTAGACACATGATGGTCAAAGGCTAAATTACTGTCTATGTGTGTTCCTAATTCCCTGACTACTGAGTTAACTCTTAGGGGAGTGTTGTCAATATGATAGTTACCAGGGGTGGATGACTTCCTGAAGATACTATTATGCATCTCTTGGCATTTAGTTTTAGTCCATGGCTCTGGCACCAATTATTTGTCTATGTCAGCCCTTCCTGGAGAACATTTGTGCCAGTGGGTGATTCAATGACAGCTCCTAATACACAATCATCCTCAAATTTAGTTAGCCAGAGGCCATTGACATGGACCTTGACTTCAGAGAAGTAAATGCCAAAAAGGAGCAGTCCCAGGACCATTCTCTGAAAGACTTTGCTTGTGGCTGGCCTCTTTTTAGAGGAGGACTCCACAATTCTAACTTTCTGGGTCCTGTCTGTGAGCTATCTGGCTATCTACCAGGTGACATAAAAGAGTTTATACCTAACCTCTTGAGTTTGTCAACAATGTTTAAGTGAGGTATTGTGTCAAATGCCTTGGCCAGGTCAAGCTAGGCAATATGAACTGTTTTTCTCTCATCCATTGCTTTGGTGACCTTCTCAAATAAGTCCATCAGGTTGAGTAAGCACGAACTGCCCTTGATGAAACCAAATTAGGCTGGATCCAGTGTCTGGAGGTTACCTATGTCATTATTGATCATTTCCATAATAATTATTTTCATGACTTTGTAAATAAGACTAGTGAGACTTATGGATCTGTAGTTTCCAGGATCTATAGATGGTCCACCTTTGTGCAGAGTGATGATTGTTGCTGTTCTCTGTTCATGAGGTTTGAAGCTGTCTGGAGGTTAAATTTAAACAGCAATTCCTGACAGCATGGCAGATCATGTTTCATGCGATTTAAAAAGCATCCTGGGATATTGTCTGGCCCCATTGATGCAGTGTTCTGGGCCTTAGAGAAAGCATTAAGGACCTGTTGCCTAGTGATAGCTGGGGAAGTTATGTTTCATGGTATTTCCTGAGGGGAAGGTTGACTGGCCAAGAGGGATAAAGTTGCAGCTGAATTTGTTGGCCAAGAGGTTTACTATATCTTCTGGCTCAGTATAGGTGACTCCATTTACAATTAGCTCTGCACACAATTATGTATTGACTTTGAGGATGCAGACATGTAGCTAAAGAATGTCTTGTGGTTGTCCTTAGCTTGGAGGCCAAATTTATCTCAGATTTGGCTTTTGTTGACTTTTTGTCTTCTGAGTTGTCTGTTCAGTTGATGAGACTGCTTTCATCCTGCTGGGTGCTGCACCTCTTAATGTTTGCCATGCTTTTCATCCTTCTGTTATACAGCCTATTGATGTTGCAAACCACCAGGGTGGCTTGCTTTTTTGGTTTGTTCTGTATTTCTTCCTGGTTGGTACAGCTGCCTCTATGAGCTACTAAGATGCTTGTATAGGGTTTCTGTAAACAGTTTTGCATAGGCAGCAGCATTGCCATGGTTTATGGGGGTGTGAAATGTTGCCAGGTTATCACTGAATAGTAGGAATATAGCCTCAGAGTAGTTTCTAAATATTCCAGGGTTATCTGGGGTTCCAGGTTTTATTTTTACTTCAAAGGAGTCCATTTTGTGGTCTGATCTTACCAGAGAAGACATTAGACTATGGGGTGCAGCACTCTCTCATATTAATGAGTACAAGATCCAGTATGGTCACAACCCTTATTGGTGTACTCACAATCTGGTCCATGGAGTTTGTGTTTACAAAATCCAGGAATCTCTGTGCCTGTATGTTTGGTGTAATATATGATCCGTTTAATAGTGGGGTAATTAAAGTCACCCATGAATATGGTAATGGGCTGGATGGTGAGTGTTTTCAATAAGTTTAAATACATGGCATTGATTTCACGGGTCATAGAGGGGGACCTATAGCTCACAAGGTAGTGGTATTGGATTTTGCCTGTGGTGATTAAAATGTGGAGAAACTCAAGGGCACTGTCCTGTTTGACCAGCCTTGAGGTATATTTATTTTTTATGTAAACCGAGACACTTCCACCTTTAGTTCCTGTCTGTGTAGTAGCTGGTCTAAATGTGTGGAAGACAATATAACCTTGCACTGTTGGTGTGCTCTCCATGGCTTTAAACCACATCTCAGTGACTGCACAGATGTCATAATTCTCTAGGGTGAAGATAGCTTCTAGGAAGTATAGTTTTTTTTAGACACCTAGCACTAAGCAGTAGCACCTTTAGATTTTCTTCATTTTGATTTGCTATGTCAGAAGTACTTTCAGTCTGGGTTGCCCTAAAGAAGGCACTATGGGAAGAGCAATGTTTAGCTAATATTCAAACTTCTAGAGGATAGAGGTATAGACCATCCCTGGCAAAGTAGTGTGGTCTGTTAGCCATCTCCTTCCCTGCTGACAAATATTACACCCCCTTAGAATGACATCAGAAACTAAGCCAATTATTAAAGTCAGTCATCTTTTGTTCATATTGTGGCATCATCCTTGGGAAGGTAAAATGCTGCTCATTGCTAGGCTCATGCTGGCCTAGCACACATATTCCAAGAGCTCCATGATGTCTTTCTTCATAGAGTTTAGGGAGGTACATCTCAGAACATTTACACCCACATGGAGTATGACTGAGTCATACTGGTACTTGTAGTGCATTGACTTTGGTGCATGCATAATGTGGTGGATCTTGGCCCTTGATAAGCAACTAATCATGACTTTCTCATTACTCAGCCTGGTGAGAGGGACATCAGTGTGTCTCACAATGGAGTCTCCAATGACTAGAATGTTGGATTTTGTGGTGGCTTGCCTTATGGGGTGAGAAGTAGAGGCTCCATGAGAGGTGGCTGTATGTGCTGATGAGGTTCTTGTTTTGGAAGAGTGCATTTGAGGCTGCTGAGGGTATTTGTTATCTGTACGTCATCAAGGATGTCTTTGGAGTTTAGGAAAGTTACATTTAAGTGCCTCAGCATGTGTGAGTCTATATGTCTACTTTGAATTGTGTGTGTTGGGTGCAGCATGTGTACTGCTGACAACCTTACTGACATTAGCAGTAATTTTATATGAGAGATACAATGGTTCTTTGCATCTTCTCTCACCAGAAGCAAAACATTAGCACCAATTCCAAGATGTGAAGCAGGCCACAGCCTGTTGGGTGATCCACAGTCTTGTCTCAGATGATGTAAATGTCTGTAGGCTTGTTGTATCCTTTTCCTGGTAGATGCCTTATATAGCAACCAGATCAATCAGGAAGGTCAAGCACAGACACCCACTTTCCAATAAGAAAGAGTCAGGAATCTATGCACTTTGCTCCTTGTATCACCAAAATCAAAATATAAGCACAGATTCCAAACCAACACCTATGAAGCAGTTATTAGGCTTTCTGGTGATCAGCAGTCCACAGAAAACAGTGTTCCTATGCTCCTTCTTTCACCAGGAGAAAAGCAGAAACACTAATCCCAAAATGGCTACTGACAGGCAGAATGTGGGCTCACCAGTAATTAATGATCTTGGAGTAGATGTCGATTTTAAAAGTAAGATGGAAAAATGGGTTAATACTGTAAGAGCTACAGTGTGCACTGAGCAGTTTGATATGAAAGAGGGAGTAACTTAAACTTTAGCTATCTAAGTAGAGAGCCACTAATTGTAAACAAACAAAATAGAGTGGAATGTATGGGCACTTTGTAATCTAGTTCTATGGAATACAGTGGGATGGCTAATAAATTTAAGGGATGACAACGGGATTCTATTATTAAATGCTCAACTTCTCTGTCCTTCTTCTCCCTATTTACTGTCCCTGTTATGAATAAACAACAATACTGCATGTAAAATATTTTAAATTGACTGTTTCTCTCCACTAGAACAGTACTTTACTCTACTGTGATGGTTTCACTTTCAAAACACTTTTATCCCACCCTGGAAAATCTTGGTGCCATCTCCAATTCATGGATGTCATCAAGGCCACTGAATGCAGGTAGCTTTCTGGCCAATTCCCTCCCCAAAATGACATCACCATGACCATCCTAAAAACCCACCCATGCTGTGATGTCACAGCTCCCTTGTTCTTCCGCTACCCATACAGAACATAAAGGATAGAACAAGGAAAGAGTACATGAGTCAGGTCTCCTGCTGTGAGCTGTCAATCACAGCAGGTAACAGCTCAAATTACCCTTAGCACTTTGACAGCTAGGGAAGCTGGGTGTGAAGGGGGATGGGAGATGAGTCAAAGTAGGACAATTCAGGCTTTACAAAAGACTGCAGTCTAACCATTCTAAAAAGAAGCAGCAGTAAAAATCACTCTGAAAGTCTGTTCTGTGACATTGCACTGTTTGTGTTTTAAGTAGTCATCGAACATCATGAAACATTACTTAAAACCAACTAACTGAAAGACAGCAGTGTATGCATGTAAACTCAATGCAGTGACAGGAGCTTTAGGAAAAAAGAGGCCTGTGTGGTGTAATTTTTTACAGACAAGCACTGCATCGTGGGATACCTAGAGGCAGACTAAACAATCAGAATTACTTCAAGATGCCACAGCCCATGTGGTCAGACTCAGAAATTGGAGCTTGTTTATAACAGCATTAAACACTGAGCATTGAAAAATAAGGCTTACCAAAGAAATGTGTCCCCATTATATGGCCTCACAAAAGTGTTAGCAGTGTTGAGTGACATCTTCACAGAAAACAACGTAGCATGCACCAAACCAATTTATGTCCCAATCAGAATGAGTTGCAGCAGATTGTGCTATGATGATAGACCTCCTGCATAATTGTTAACTGTGCCCTAGTATAACCTGCATATCAGGAACCAGCTGTATCATGCAGTGGTGCTGCGATTCCCAGCTAGGTTGTCATATGGTATCCATAGCAATAGCTTGTATGTCTTCTAACCTCTGCCATTCACTGTCAACTTGAGGACATGACAACATCTATGGAAACAAAAGACATAGCAGTATTCCTGTGATTGCTAGGGACGACAGCCTGTCAATTGCAAATGGTGGGGTGTCATAGGCATACTCAGCATTACAGCTGTGGACAGGAATACAAACACAGCAGGTGTCACTGATATTCTATGGTATGGACAGTGGGATATTCCGCTGGTTCCCCAGACCAGTGGTATGGACAGACATGGGTAGGTATTTTGATCCATCATTTTCCTCTTCATCAGAGTTCCTAGAAGTTTTCCACTCTTGTGTTCTGCTTTTAACCCCCTTACTCTGTTTCCGTGGTATACCATAATTTAAGCATTGCTAGATGCCATAGTGTGGGAGGCTGATGAAGCTTGGTCATTGAATGCCTGATCAAGGCTACACTGTGCATTCTAGAATATGTCTCTGCCACCAATGGTAAAACAGCACAGGGACATGGACTGCCTATCATTATGAGGTACCTGAGATGACAAAACTTCTGCCTTCATGATTTGACTAAATCTGGACTCTTGACAATTTTCATGGGGCTTTGCTATTTAGCATAAGGTCCATTTGAAACAATTCCTCTATAAAATTGCATGTTTTTCATGATGACCTGGCATGTATCATGGATATCTGGCTCAATATGAATTCTGCAACCAATAAATAAACAAATGGATATATAAACTCTTTTGAATATGCTCTTTCTTCAGTGATGAGTAGCAGATTCCTCTTTTTGTATGATCTGCTTAGGTATTTAGAGTTTTTTTCTGCAAGAACTCCTCATTGATATCATGTGTTCTCAGTTACAATGAATATTGATTTTAATGACTGAATCACTGATGAAGCAATCACGCTTGCCATGGAGTTTATCCATGTTACAGAAGCCAAGGCTTCATTTCAGGTCATTGCCCATGTGGTATAGTTTTGAAGGCATCTTCTTGACTTTGTTTTTTAATTTGGTCTGGTTACATCGTGCTTTGTGGTAGAACCTGTCTTGTGTACATGCCGTTTCTTGGTTCACTGCAAGCTGTTACTCTTGAGGTTATGTAATTTGGTATTGAGCTGCTCCAATAAATGGGTTTGTGAAAGCTGTCTTGTGGCATCTTAACTCCTTGATGGATCAGTTTCTGATAGATGTCAGTGCTGATGACCCTGATGAACTGGTGATGGCTTATAATAATCCAATTGTGGGTTCTCCAGGACAATTTTCCCAAGAGTGTGTTCATTCCTTGGCTGTTTGTACATCCAAGCCATGGTTTGACCATGATATTCATGAGCTACTTAGACAGGTATGCAAGTTAAAGTAAACAATAAAAGGGCACAGTTTATGATGGACAAAGTATCCACTAGTAAAACTTTTTGATCCTCACAGTGTGAAAAGGCTACTTGATTTTTTTATAAAATTGCCATTATCAGACATTTCTTTTCCTTTGATACATTGTGCCTTTTAGTGACATAATTGTGGATTACCTGAACTTTGTTTGACATAGTTTTCAGATGTCAGCTATGTCAAAGTCCTGGATATTGTGATGGCTCTCTGTTCTACCTGGTCCATCTTGCACCCAACATAAACAAAGATAATTAAATCGAGCCTTGCTTCAAATCACTCAAGTTCCCAAGCTTCAATCACAACTGAATATTTCCATTTAGTTTAAAGATGTGTTACTTTCACATGTCCTGAAATAATCCTTATAGGATTCATCTATTTTGCTTAACTTCTGTGCAGTCTTTAACATTCATTTCATTAGCAGGGCAACTGAGAAGGTAATACGTAACATCCTATGGCTAAATCAGTCTGATTTTAGGTCTTGAAACAGCACTGAGACCTTCCTTATTAGTGTGGTCAGTCGCACCTCACTGGCAAGAAATCAATGGTTATATTCAGGTCTTTCTTACCTCAATATCTCTGCAACTTTTGATGCTGTGAATCATGATATCCTGATTTGTTATCGAGTCTGTGGATGCATGTGGTCTTAGCTTCTACAGTACTCAAGTGAATTGTCTCTTAATTCTAGGGCAATGCTCAGCAGGTGTTTTAGATATTAACACATCTGACAGCTACTTTCTTTCCAAGGGGTACCACAGGACATAATCCATTTATTATTACTGCTCATGAGGCATATGCATCTTTTTGGTGTTCAGCATTGCTGTTATGTTGATAATAGGTAGATAGTAACAAGGCATGCTGCTCAGGAGACCACTAAGGAGCCTAAACCAAATTCCCATTTACCACAAAGCACTGTCAATGTCACACAGTAGGCAACTGAAAGTGGAAAGATTCAAACTCTGTACTCTTGGCACAGGAAGAAGATGTTTAACAAGTCAGAGATTTAGCCCTCTGCACTAACTGCTCTATGTTAAGGTAAATCCTTTTCTCAGAAATGTGCTTGATTATAATATTCTGAAAGTGAAGCAGTGATACAGTCATAAACAAAATCTAGTCAATTTAAGCTCAAACTGTCATAGATATGAGCTGCATTGCTGCAAGACACTTTATGTCCATCATTGGCCCATCTCAGTTTATATGTAATCCTTTATGGTGAGAATAGGTTAATATTTTGCACTGTGTATGGATTCTGGTAGAGACAGCTAACATTTTATTGACCCCAAAGGCCAAGTATTGCATGTTGTCAAATCATCTTATTACCACAAGAAGAATTTCTTCCAACTTAAACATCTGATTCCATCTTTTGTATTGCCATTGTGGTTTACGCAACACTAGCTTTCTGTCTTAGGAACTATAATGTGCTACACCTTGAGCTTTGCAAAGCCGATCCCAGCTTTCCTCAGAAGGTACAGAATTGTACAGCCATGATACCGTCTTATGTTTCTTCACACTTGCCAGTCTACATCTGTGTTGCAGAATGGGTAATGGCTGCTTGTTCTGCCATACCACTCAACTGTATAGATTTTTGTAGAATGTCCAGATTTTTGTCTCATATTTTTGGTCCATTTTTCATAAAATTGTGGTTTTCTGGAAAATTAGTGGCAAATCACTAAAGACCAAAGTCAGAAAATAATGACAGAAATTTGATTTTAAGACTTCATACCCTGCTGAAAACTTGTGCAAATGCAAAACTTGTTATTCTATCAGCTTTCTAAGTTTGTAAGAGCAATATTTAAAAAGTGTCCCTATTTTTGGGCCTTTGTCCCACTTTTATTTATGGCTTTGTCCAGATTTCTTGCTCTAAGAGATTGAGAAGTATGTGTTCGGGTGAGGTTATTTTTTTAGATATTACTTTACATATATTATGTCATACACAGGTTGGGTCTTTTCTGTTTGCAAGAGCTCTTGTCTTTCTCTTCCTGATGGGTAGCTCATAACATCAGGTGATGGCTGCTTGTCATTCTCAAATCTTGGCTATGGATATATACTCAACAGTCATTTGTCTACCTTGCACATTTTCATTAAAAATCAACTGTTTTTCCAGACTGAGTTGTGTGAGTCCAAGACCTAATTTCATAAGTCATAGGTTCATAGGTAGGTACTAGGCTATTGGCCCTAGGGCCTATACAAGCCTAGCCAAAAAAGTAGCCTGACTTTCCCACCCAAGAAAATTATTTTTCTGTGCCACTGTCAAGCAGAACCACAGAAGTGATCCCCAGGGTGAATTTCTTATTACCCATCCAATCATCAAGATTTTTCTTGAAGACTGCTAATGAGGAGCTCTGTTTGACATAGATAGGTAGTATGTTCCAGAGTATGGGAAGTCTCTGGGATAGGAATCTATCCCTCCAGCATGTTCTGTTTATTGTGGTGACAAGGTTTAGGTCCCTAGAGCGTGTAGCTCAGAGGAATTGAGATTTCTTTAAGTGGAGCATGTCCAACACCTCTGGGTTTGACATAGCTTTGTATGTTAGGCAGAAATCGCCTCTGAGTAGGCGATATGCGACGGAGTAAAGCTGGAGTTTCTTGAGTCGGTCTGCGTAGAGCAACAGTTTGAGGCCAGTAATCCTCTTTGTGAGGTATTTCTGCGGCCTTTCCAGTTGTTATAGATGTCTTGTGAGGTACATACCAAAAGGGGCATTGTACTCTATAATGAGTCTAATGAGTGATGAGCAGAGGGGAACAATGACCTCTTTTTTTCTGGATGAGAAACCTTTTGTGATGAGGTGTGCCATGTAGAAGGATTTCTTGACAACTGTGGTGATGTGATTATCAAAGGAGAGACTACTGTCCACCTGTGTCTCAAGGTCTCTAATCACATTTTCGGTGTTAAGTAGACTACCGCCTATGTGGTAGTTCATTGGTACAGAGTTTTTACCAAAGGGGATGACATTGCACTTTTTGGCATTGAGCTTGAGGCAGAGTTGCCAAATTTCCGACTGGCCAGGTAGGAACTAAAAAAAAAAAAAAAAAAAAAAAAAAAAAAAGGTCTTTCACTGTAAGTGAAGACTAAAAAAAAAGGTCTTCCACATCTTTAATGTGGAACATCAGAGTTCCGCATTACACAGAAGTCGCTCTGTTTTGCGATGTTTTGATTGGCCCGTATACCGGTATACAGGCCAATCAAAAATCACTAAACATGGAGCTACTTCTGTTTAATGCGGAACATCGCAGTTCCGCATTACACAGAAGTAGCTCTGTTTTGCGATGTTTTGATTGGCCCGTATACCGGTATACAGGACAATCAAAAATCAGTAAACACGGAGCTACTTCTGTTTAATGAGGAACTGCGATGTTCCGCATTAAACAGAAGTAGCTCTGTTTTGCGATGTTTTGATTGGCCCGTATACCGGCATACGGGCCAATCAAAAATTGCTAAACACGGAGTTTCGTTTAATGCGGAACTTCTGCATTAAACACAAGAAGCTCCATGTTTAGCGATTTTTGATTGGCCCGTATGCCGGTATGCGGGCCAATCACAAAAAAAAAAACAAAAAAAAACAAAGCGGAGGCTGCCCGGGATTTAAACTGGCAGGGCAGGAATCGGGATCAGGCTGCTGATCTTGGGACATTCCTGCCCAAATAGGGACGTCTGGCAACCCTGGCTTGAGGCCATGGCTTTGACACCAGGCATCTGTCTCAGTGAGGCCCTTTTGTAGGATGTCCACATCGTGAAAAGTTTTGATTATGGCTCCTAGTTTGCAGTCATCTGTGAATTTAGTTAGCCAAAGACCTTCTGTGTTAACCTGTGCTTCAGAGAAGTAGATACCAAACAGGAGAGGACCCAGGACTGAACCCTGTGGTACTCCACTTATCACTGGTCTGAAGTCTGATTTGGAGTCTGCTGCTTTCACAGTGTGGGTTCTGTCAGTAAGCCATTTGGCAACCCATCTTGTGACATAGGGATTTATATGTAGTTTAGTGAGTTTATCTATAATTCCAGAATGGGGGATGGTGTTGAACGCCTTGGCAAGATTTAGATAGGCTGTGTGAACCACCTTACTCTCATCTATGGCTTTGGTGACTGCTTCAAAAAAGTCTGTCAGGTTTAGGAGACATGATCTGCCTTTTACATAGCCGAACTGTGTGGGGTCCAGAGTTTGGAGATCTCCATTGTCTTTGTTTATGAGTTCCACGATGATACATTCCATGGCCTTGCAGACCAGGCTCATCAGGCTAATGGGAAGGTAGTTCCCGGGATCTGTTTTGGCCCCCCCTTTGTGGAGTGGGATAACCATTGCTGTGCGCCATTCAATTGGCACAAAACCTGAGGTGTGACTATGATTGAACATGATACTTAGGTGGGGTGCCAATTCATTCTATAGTTCATGTAGAAGGCAGACTGGGATGTTGTTAGGTCCCATGGATGCTGTGTTCTTGGCTTTGAAGAGTGAGGTTTTTAACTGTGCAGCCATGATTACAGGAACTTTGCATTCTTCCGGTATAAAGATGGGTCCTTTAGGGGGTGAGGGGGGGGTAAAGTTAGCACTGAACCTATCTGCCAGGATGTTGGCAATATCAGTTGGTTCTGTATATTTAGTGTCATTGTGCTGTAACTCAGAGCAGATCTGAGTGTTGCCATTGAGATTCTTGACATAGCTATAGAATGCTTTGTGGTTGCCTTTAGAATCAGTGGTGATTTTGTTTTCATAACTAGCTTTGGAGGATTTTATGAGAGATCTCAGCTTCTTACTGAGGCTGAGGTTATTTTAACTGATCATGTATTAAATAATCAGTTTATTTGCTCTTATCTAAGGTAACATAAGTCCTTTGTTTTTACTCATCCTACATATATATATATATATATATATATATATATATATATATATATATATATATATATCAGTTAATGCATCTAAGATGCACAGATTTAAACATGTTAGTAAAATTAGGGACAAATAAAAGAAGCTTTGATGTACCCCATTTTCCATGGTAATTAACCTGGCCCATTCTGCTCTATGTGTTCATGCTCTAACCACCACCGAGTTCCTCCATATCAGCTACAACAATGGCAATAATGCTACTCCAAGGGCATATGTACCCAAGAAAGAATGCCACAGCAGTGAGGCATTCAATCACAAACCATGGAGGAATAATGAAGAGAACATGACTTTATAACTTTAGACTTATTCAGCAGTCATTATCTTATCGTCGGTGAATGGCACTGCTATCAGTGAAGTGCTTTGCCCAGTCATAGCTAAGCTTGCTTTTGGTCATAATAAGACCAGAGCATTGCATACTGTCATCAGAAATAAATCCAGCTGTCAGTGAAATCATCTACCCCTTTCTAAATACTGCGTCCATAAGTCAAAATGCTATCTATTTGTTCTGTTGCCTGGGATAGTGCCAGGATGAAGGCTGACAGTCAGGAAGGCATCCTCATCATAATCTTCATCCCCATTTTTTCTCATTTTCTACATGGGGCATAGTATTGAGTTAACTGTTGCCACCTCTCTCAATTCAATACAACTCTCCTACCTTATTTGATAGCAATGCCTAGCTGTCACAGGTCTTCTGTCATACAATCTAGCCATCTCTTTGATGGATCTCCTCATATCATCTTGCCTTCTTCCTGTCTCTCCCAAATTTTCTTCACCAAACCATTTTCTGCTTTCAGGTAGATATGCCCTAACTACCATAATCTGTTCTCTTTGACCTCTGTAATTGGAGCTACGTTGGCTTTTACTATTAGGTCATCATTTGTTTGCATGTTCCACAGTGTATATTCTACCACCAATCTCAGGCACTTCATCTCCATCAGCTAGCTTCCACAACTGTTCTGCCTTCACTGCCAATATTTCTTTACCATACAGAAAGACGTACTGGCCACACCACTGCTTTGTGTGCCTTACTTTTTAGTTTCTTTGGCATTCCTCTATCACAAACAGCTCCCAACACCCTGTACCAGTTGGCTGCAGTCCCTCTGATTCTTACTTTGATCCACTCATTCTGACTTCCCTTTTCCTCTGCCACCCCTCTCATATTCTTGAACCTGTAAACCTACTCCGTTATTTTCCCTTCTATTTTAATTTTCAACTTATGAGTTCCTCCATTTGTTTCCATAGCAACTGTCTTGTCTCTATTCAGTGTCATCCCATATACCTTCAGTTTTGCATTCTATCATTTGCTGAAGTTCATGTTTACAAACTAAAATTTCTCTAAATGTTAAATGATTATCATATATCTTGTATCAATTCTTAACCAATGTTTTTATATTATGTCTAATTTGTCATAATTATTTAAACTGCAGATGTTTTGTTTTCTTTTTGAAGATTGTAAAATTATTGTTCTTAAATCGTTTTGTAATAATTTGGAGATTTTCTCCCCAGGTCCCCACTGAAAATGAGCTTCTACCCAGTCAGACTTTCCTGGTAATCAAATGTCAATGAATAAATAAAATAAATGAATAGAGTCTGTTTGCAATGCCACATCAACTGAATACAGTGGATTTGGTGAGCCATCTCCTCCAGCTTGCTTGCAAATATAGTCCATCACCAGTATGAACAGTAGTGAGCTCAGAGATGACCTTGATGCATCCCCAACTCTGTATGGAACACATCTGTGAGCCCAAACACTGTTTGCCCTTATGTCATTGTGTCCTTGTACATAGCTTAAACTAATTTTATTAATGTTCCTGGGACTTTCTACTGCCCAATTCAGCTTTCTTGGGACATTGTCATATGTTTATCCAAGTCTAGGAATGCCAAGTTGGACTCCTTCCTCATCTCTAGCTTCTTCACCACTATCTGTCTCACTGTAAACATCAGGTCACTTGTGCAACATCCTGATCTGAATCTCAGCTTCTCATCTCCCAACTAACTTTTACTAAATTGTGTATTCATTTGCAGCACTTTCATGCAGAGTGACAGGAGTTTGATACCTCTATACCACCCAGAGTTGTGAATGTCTCTTTTGTTCTACTACACTTGCACTAGAATGTTTGTTTTCCAGGTGAGTGGGATACTGTACTCTTAAAAAACATTTTGCCCTTCACTCATACAGCATCTTAATCATATCCATCGTGACCTCATCTAGGCCTGCTTCTTTGCCTGACTTCATTTCCATGAATGCTGATCTTACCTCTTTTAGGGTATGCTCTTCTTTCTCCTTATTGTAGGCTGTGTGTGGTGTTGTGCAGTTTCTGCAAGGTTTTCTTCTCAAGGTATTAAACAAAGGTCCCATCTACTTCAGATAGGGGTAGCTCAAATGGATCCCACAGCCTAATGAAAAGTGTAGAAGTTCCCAGATGCCCTGAACAAATTTCCCTTAGTAGTATAAATACCATTTCATGTCTCCTGTGAAAAAAGGCTACTAGCCTAGTAAGATTAACCTGTTGAACAAAGGATAAATAAATAAATTATTCATTCAAAAGCTGCTGGAAGTACTCCTTGCATTTGCCTTTGACGCTTTGTCGACTGGTGAGCAGGTTGTTGCGGGTACCCCTTATAAAGGGTGTTTGATGACTATCTTCTTTATCTTTCTGTCTTTGCATTGCAACTTGATAAAGTACCTTTGTGCCATCTGCTGAGTCACTTTCTAGAAACTATTAGTGTTTCTTTGCTATTGCAACTGCTCTGTTAGGTTTTTTGTTAGTCAACAAGTGTTTCTTCTTAGCCTGGTCCATCTTTTCTATCTCTCACTTTCTCCTGCACTCCTTCTTTCTTTTGATAACTTCTTTGATCTCTGCATTTCACCACCAGTCTTCCTTATATACCTTATTTCCATACCTGACTAGGCCAGATATCTATCTTCTGAAGATTCTCCAACACCATAATTTTCACACATTTTCTAGTCTGTCCTCCACCTAAGCAGCAGACTTTTGCTCCCAAGCCATGTGGCTTTAGTGCACTGCCCTTTTACCTTGCATCTGAGATACACAGGATGCCCAGTCTATTTCCTGCCATCATGATACCCACTTGCAAGCTGTATCCTGTCAGTGAACTTGTGTTTACTGTGGCAATCTTTATCTCATGTAAGTTGATTGATTTAATGTATGGCTTTTGCTCAACAGAGGTACCCCAGATAAACCATTTGCAGTCTATGAGCTGTGATCTCCAATCTAGAGAATACTGCACACCACAGTTGATGCCTGTGGTTGGTCTACAAAACTCTTCTCCAATTGGCACCGCCAAGATTCTGTGCTGCTGCTCGTGACTCCATTCATTTTTGGGGTGATTTTGAGGTGGAAACACACAGGTTCCTTGTGGGAGAAATCCCATCAAGACATAGGGGGAACATGCAATATACACACAGGCATTGGCTGGAAGTTAAGACTGAATCCTATACTTTGTACTTAGAAGGCAAAGATCCTAGCCATTATGCTAACCTCAAGCTTAAGAAGGTATCCTCACTTTGAAACAAAGTTGTGAAGGTAAAGAGAAAGTAACAAAAGCCTGGGTTCTCATGGGAGAGAGAAGATTCCACTGTGTGTGTGTGTGTGTGTGTGTGTGTGTGTGTGTGTGTGTGTGTGTGTGTGTGTGTGTGTGTGTGTGTGTGTGTGTGTGTGTGTGTGTGTGTTTGTGTGTGTGCTCATGTGTGTGTGTTCTCATGTGTTAGAAGGGGAAGAGAGAGAGAGAAGTCCCCACTGGGTACAAATACTGTAACCACACTGTAAAGATTCCTGCTATGAGAGGGGATTTGCTGTCTTCTTAGCAGGGGTGGAAAGAGAAGGCTATCAGCCCCAACTTACCTTTTGGGTTTCTTACTAAGTAAGTTGCCATTAATAACTTTGTTCTAAGGCACAAATGAACAGACATAGACTGTGGTCTACAGTTAGCAACTGTCATTTGTTCCTCCACAGGAGAATTAAGCCATATTTCATTGTTTTCAATAATATGCTGATATTGTGGCATCATTTTTATCACTCTTGTTTTTTTTTAAGTTTGTATTTCTGAGTAGTATCCCACAATCCTACTGTAAGTGGGCATAGTTATTTGCTATTCAATATTAATTCATTATTTAAATGTTATGTTAGTCACCCCATGGTGTAATCCTTGGCTCTAGGTGATTGTCATTGGTAAAGTAACACCCCAACTCCATGTGCAAAAATGGAAGAAAGGGGCTGTAGTTGGATGGATGTTAAATGATGAATTTCTCAGACTTTTGGCTAGATGTACCTACTTTTCAAAAGCCATTGTACCTAGTTTCAATGCCTGTTGATTAATACATATGTTGACTGTCCTATCTGCTTTGCCAGGGATGGCCTGCAGCTTTCACATCAGGGATTTACTGTATTGACCAAGAGATCCTCTAGTCCTTCAATATCTTCTTTAGGCATCACAAACCTCCTCCATCTACTAACATTACCAACCACAAAAATAAACAGTATAAGGGTGGCACTGCTCAATGCTAGAAGCCTAAATAAGAAACTACCATGTTTAAAAGCCTTCCTAACACTCACAAAATGTAGACATCCACATACGGGATTCACTGCTCATCACACATTCAGTTCCACTAGTGAGGTACCTCAGTAACCAAAATGTGTTGACATACCTCAGCAACTACTTTATCTCTAGACAGCTAGACAATGACTACAAAATGCTTCATATCCTGGTAAGTACACATAAGACCACTGACTACTTTTTAGTAAACTGCAGAATCCCCACTATGTCAACCACAACTCACAAGGCACCCCTAAATAAGATTTAGTCCATTATTATTGAATCAAGCACCATCAAATAACTGGAATATTTACACTACTACAGATAGATGTGCTCAACACTTCCTTGATTCCATCAATGCAAAGTCACTACACCAAAATGTACAAGGAGATGCTGGAAAGTTCTAAGTCTGACCAACTTTCTAAATTCTGTAGCTGAAAAGAGGGTTATTTCATCTTGTAAAGTGCCAATCTGCAGAACTGCAATGCTATGTTTTGACATTGTTTCAGATCATTGATTGAACTATGTCAACGAAAACTGTGGAATTTTCAAGTGTGGAACTCCAAGCTGTCATGAAGTTCCTATTCCTACAGAAGACAACTCCAAAGGAAATCCATGAATGTATGACACAAACATTGAGTGACAAGTGCCCTTCTTACTCAACTGTGAGGAAGTGGTGTGCAAACTTTCAACATAGAGATTTCGAGACCGAGGATGTAGCAAGGTCTGGAAGGCCTCAAATGGTGTCAACTCCTGAAATTGTTGAACATGTCCATGACTTGATTTTGGCAGCTCAGTGAATATTGGCTAAAACAATTGCTGAGTCACTGCAGATATCCAGGGAACATGTTGAGTTTGTAATCCATGAGCAGCTGGGTATGCAGAAGCTGTCAGCCAAGTGAGTGCCCTAATGCCAACGAGAAAAGACATGGAGTGGACACTTCCAAGTTGATTTTGCTGCATTTTCGTCAAGCTGGTACCGACATTTTGGAATGACTAGTTACTGTTGATGAAACAACTACACCACTATGATACTGAGACAAAACAACAGTCTATGCAATGGCGGCACTCAGGTTCATCAAGGCCAAAGACATTCAAAACCCAAAAGTCAGCAGGAAAGTTCATGGCCACAGAGATTTGAGATCAAGAAGGTATTGTAATGACTGGCCGTCTTCCAAGGGGCCAAAAGTAAATGCAGAATACTATTGTGCCAATTAAGGGAGGCACTGAAAGAGAAAAGGAGAGGGATGCTGCAGAAAGGAGTTCCTTTTATGCAAGACAATGCATCTGTTCACAAGGCTAGCAAAATGATGAATGTTTTGATTGAAACTGGGGTTTGAGTGCATAGACCATCCACCCCACTCATCAGATCTTTCTCCATTTGACTATTTCCTGTTTCCAGACCTTAAAAAGGAGCAATGTTTCAGTGACCAGACAGTCTTTTTTTGGCAGGGTTACAGAAACTTCAGACATGATGTGCCAAGTGTGTTGAACTTCAGGGTGAACATGTTGAATAACTTGTATGTTTCATGGCTTCACATCATTCCCTTCTAGGTCAGACTTGGAACTTTTCAGCACCCCACCTTGTATACTACCTTAACAGAGATTCAAACATACTGGAACTGGTTCATAACCTTAATTATAACCATAGCACCAAATGTATTTATGTATTTGTATTTAGTTAGTTAGTTAGTTAGTTAGTTAACCAGGATAGTCTGGTTAGTCCATGCAAGACCCCTTTTCAATGAAGTCCTGTAAAGAAAAAGCTCCCGTAATTAAACATTAATTCATTACAGTGATTAAAATGAACAATACTGAAACACATGAGTTATGTAAGTAATTGAATGTTATTATTTATGGCAGTAGGAGAATATTTTAAAGTAATACAAGAAGCAAACAAGAATATATTCAAAAAAGCTCCATGATATATAATGAGAGAGTGAAAGGATATTCCCCCGGATTTTTCTATAGCTTGCACAGCATGCAAGATCTGTGCAGGAGCTCAAGCTGGCAATATGCCTGCAGGGGCATGCATGAGCGCTCCTGCACTAATCCTGCACCAACTAAGCCCCTGTATGCAAATCACCCCATTTGCAGGAGAAATATATGCAAATGAGGTGATTTTGCAATCCATGAAGCTTGCAACCGGTCATGCAGAACATTTCTGCAAAATCCAAAACGGAGCTGTGACAGTTCCAAATAAAGGCTGCATATCATGTAGTAAGCATGCCAATGGCCAAGTATAAGGTGATTGGCATTGCAAACAGTAAAAAAAAATGCAAAAATCAACTTTTATTTTTTTTAGCTGATCTCGGCTGTTTAAGGGTATGGCAGTGGCATGCAAATGGGATCGAGGGAAAATAACAAAATGAACTTAAATTAAGCATTCTAACTAAAATCAGTATTCTGCCATGCAAGTCAATGGCAGGCAGAAGACAACATGGTCGGTGAGTAGTGGTTGCTAAGGGGGGAGGCTAAGTATGAGACATGTAACTATGCATTAGCAGGCAATCCTATGCAAATGAGGGGAAGGATAGTGAATCCCAGTTTTCGCCAGCATGTGAGTCAGGTCCCAACAGTGTAAGAGTAGGAATAGCTTGGTGCAAGCCTAGTAGTTAGGTGACATCATGGGTGTGTGTATCAGGCATACTGTAAATGGATTGGAGCCCTGTGGTTTGGGTTTGCTCCTAGCTTAGCACAGCTAAGCTAGGGTGTGTGTCTAAACCTGCCTTGCACACTTTATAATGCCTAAGCAGGTGTGCGTGCCACGCACCGGGTTTTAAAGGCAGACAAAAAAGTTAAACCAGAAAATAGCAGCAGTGTGCACATTTGTGCACTCTGTTTGTGCAGCGCACCCCATGCTTAAACAGGAAGGCAATAGGAAGGGAAAACAGCAGTAGGAAGGTAACCAAGGATAACTAGCATAGCTGGCAGGTGAAATGTATCAGAATCAGCCAATTACACAGGTAGCAGACCAGCTCAGCCCAGAACACTACTATAAACAATGCAAACACCTTCCCCTCTGGTTTTTCCCACACTCTACACCACCAGTATAAACAAGCAGGGAACTTTTAACACTCACAACAGCAAAATGATGGGGGCTGCAATGGCTATCAGACAACAACTTGTGGAAGAGGCTGAGGGTGGTGAGGATGTGAATGCTGTCGACCAATACACAGTGAGGAGCTGGAGAAGAGTGTATATAACCATGGTAACCTACCAGGGGCTATATGAGCTGGAGATAGTGGAGCGCTTTAGAGTGGACAGGGACCTTCTACAGCAAACTGTTGAGCTGTGCCGGCCACACCTGACACACAGAACTAACAGAGGGGAACCCATCCCAGTAGATACCAAGGTATGTGTAGGCCTATGAATACTAGCTACAGGTACCTTCCAAAGGCCAACTGGGTATATGATGGGTATTTCACAGGCATCAGCATCCAGGGTACTCCACCAGTTCCTGGATGCCATGTCAGCACATCTCGGTGAGCACGTATATTTCCCCAACACCCATGAGGTGTTGGCCAGCAATATGCAACTGTTCCACCAAATAGCAGAATACCCTGAAGTAGTGGGTGCTATAGACTGCACGGACATACACATCAAAGCACCACCCAGTGAGTGGGGTAGGGTCTACATCAACTGCAAGGGCTTCCCCTCTATCAACTGCTAGGTCATGTGTGATGCCTAGGGCATAATAATGAATGTGTGTGCTGGCTGCCCTGGAAGCTATCACAATTCCCACATCTGGCATCTGACACAGCTGTACCAGAGATTTGCCAGTGGGGACATCCCTGACAGTCACCTAGTGGGGGATGCTGTATACGCACTGGAGCTGTGGCTGATGGCACCCATCAGAAATGCACACACACCTGAACATGAACTCCATAATGAGGCACACGCACTAACCAGAATTATAGTAGAGCATGTGTTTGGGATGCTCAAGTCATGGTTCCGGTGCCTGGACAAGCCTTGCAGTCTCACCAGCTACATGTACCTAAATTGTTCTTGTATGTACCATGCTACACAGTATGATCCTGCAGAAACAGCTGCAGCAGGAACAGCACGGGGCAGGGCCACACAACCCCTCACCATTGCCAAGCCCTGCACAGGCACAGAGTGACTCGGAGGAGGAACAACCTGAGCCTGCCCCAGTAGGCAGGAAGAGGCATGCCCAGTATGCCCTGGCCTTGGCAAAGAGGTAACGCATACCACATACACTGACACAGGAGGGACCCAGGGAATAACACCTCTCTCTGACTCTCACATACTGTAAAAAGGATGCCAAACATTACACTACCTGTGCTTAACCATGTGTAGGGAGTGTACTATGTGCATCCGACATAGGCAGCCATGCAGCACCACCCTCAATACTGGAACACCCACAAGGTAAGTGACTCATACATTCTAGTCAGGGGGGTTCACATACCCAACAACAGTCACAGCCAGCAAGACAGGTGTAGACAAACACAAACAAAGGCTGTCCTAAGGCCTCTGAATGAGGCCTATGGGTAACCCCCCGCAGGTCTACACAGACAGACTACAGTAGGTCAGGCAGTGGGATGTCAGTTCTGAAAGGTAGGAAGTGAGAAACTATGTAGGTAAATAAAAGCTAAAATCTGTAGTACACTTGTAGGCCTCTAGTTAGCATGATAGGTAAGACTGCAGAATGAAATGGAGTACCCGACATACCAGTACAGTCCTAACAAATGTGTACAAGTTTCAGGTGTGACCCCATCCTATGTAGAAATGTAATAGCAGTCAGGTGTGCCCCCTAATCCTGTGTAGAAATGTATAAATAGTCAGGTGTGCCCCCCATCCTACGTAGCAATGTAATAACAGTCAGGTGTGCCCCCCCAATCCTGTGTAGAAATGTAGAAATAGTCAGGTGTGCCCCCCATCCTCCATAGTAATGTAATAACAGTCAGGTGTGAACCCCCAATCCTGTGCAGAAATGTAGAAATAGTCAGGTGTGTCCCCATCCTACGTAGAAATGTAGTAACAGTCAGGTGTGCCCCCCAGTCCTGTGTAGAAATGTGGAAATAGCCAGGTGTGCCCCCCATCATGCGCAGTAATGTAATAACAGGTGTTCCCCTTCCAATCCTGTGTAGCAATGTAGAAATAGTCAGGTGTGCCCCCCATCCTACATAGAAATGTAGTAACAGTCAGGTGTGCCTCCCAATCCTGTGTAGAAATGTAGAAACAGTCAGGTGTGCCCCCCATCCTACATAAAAATGTAGTAACAGTTAGGTGTGCCCCCAAATCCTGTGTAGTAATGTAGAAATAGTCAGGTGTGCCCCCCACATCCCTTGCAGAAATGTAGTAACAGTCAATGCAAAATGATCGACGGATACCCTACAGTAACAGCATGCTACCTGTAGCTGTACAACATAAAGGTCAGCACTGCAGTACAAACTACCTGGACTTGATCCACACATTCAATACAGATGGGCATACTGGGCATGCCCAAACACTTAGAGAAATGAAGGCAATGTCAGTCAACAACATACTGAAAGGTTATACTGGGCATGCTCACACACAAACACATGAAGGCCATGTCTGCAAACTTCAGTGAACTAAACATATCTGGCAGCCACAGATGTTAGTGCAGACTCTCCTCCATATGCGCCACTCATGCTTTCCACACACAGTGGATAGGAATACAGACATATATGTAAGGACAACACACTATAATAAGCCAAAGGTAGCTGTACTTAGATGTGTGGAAGAGGGTGACTGTGACAAGGAGCCATCCAGGCCTGTCCCACCCAGCACACAGCCAAAGGGCCATAACCACACAGGGGTTAGTGTCACTCACTGCAGATACTAGTCACCGGTATCTGTCAGCATTACAGATTATGTGGTGCATATGCTAGCTGTGCAACATAAATGTAGAAGGAAGTAGTCATCTAGCAGCTGTATACGTGTACCTGTGAAATATGACCCATTCTGTGTCCACATGTGGTGTCAACCTAGATGAATGGGTTATAGCAAATGCGCACACATTGCCCTCCCTATAGCCCTACTATGAAAGGCATGCTTAGATCATCCACTGTGAAATATACCTTTGGGAGAGTTGTAGTGATGTAATCTCCTTGGCACATCCCATAACTGTGCACTGCTGTAGTGTGATAAACTAGTTAGGTAGGAGTTCCAATCCCAGACATGGCAAGTGTGTGTGTGTGTGTGTGTGTGTGTGTGTGTGTGTGTGTGTGTGTGTGTGTGTGTGTGTGTGTGTGTGTGTGTGTGTGTGTGTGTGCGTGTGTATGTGTGTGTGTCTCTGTCTCTCTCTATCTGTGTAAAGAGCAATGCTTTTTAGGGTGGTCACACTCCCTACAACTGAAATGCTGCTGATGTCATCCACCTAGAAATACACCTCTGGGAAGGTTGTAGCCCAGTAATCTCTGTAGTACATGCCAGAACTGCATACTGCTGTAGTGTGATAAACTAGTTAGGTAGGAGTTCTAATCACAGACTTGGCAAGTGTGTGTGTCTGTGTATGTGTGTGTGTGTGTGTGTGTGTGTGTGTGTGTGTGTGTGTGTGTGTGTGTGTCTGACTCTGTCTGTGTAGAGAGCAATGCTTTTTAGGGTGGTCACACTCCCTACAATTGAAATGCTCTACTTTGGTACGGCTGCTGATGTCATCCACATAGAAATACACCTCTGGAAAGGTTCATAGTTTCATAGGTAGTTACTAGGCTATCTGCCTAAAGGCATTTATAAGCCTAGCCAGAATGTGTTGACTTTCGCCACCCCCTTAGATTAGTTCCCTATACCTCTGTCCAGCAGAGCCACTGAAGTGATCCCCAGGGTAAACTTTCTGTTTCCCATCCACTCATCAAGGTTTCTTTTGAAGAGTGTTAGTGAGGAGCTCTGCCTAATGTAGATTGGAATCTTGTTTTAAAGTATGGGAAGTCTCTGGGACAGGAATCTATCCCTCTAGCACTTCCTATTTATTGTTGTGGTGAGGTTTAGATCCCTAGAGCATGTGGCTCGAGGGGATAAGGTTTTCTTTAGGTGTAGCATGTCCATTAATTTTGGGTTGGACATGACCTTGTATGTCAGGCAGAGATCACCTCTGAGTAGACGGTATGCAACCGAGTACAGCTGGAGTTTCTTCAGTCGAGCTGCATAGGATATCTGTTTGAGGCCAGTGATCCTCTTAGTGAAGTACTTCTGTGGTCTTTCCAGCTGTTGCAGGTGTCTTGTAAGGTACATCCCAAATGGGGTATTGTACTCTATGATGGGTCTGATGAGTGATGAGTAGAGGGGCACAATGACCTCTTTTGATCTGGATGCGAACCCTTTTGTGATTAGGTGGGCCATGTAGAAGGGTTTTCTAACCACTTTGGCAATGGATTATCAAAGGTGAGATTACTATCTACTTGGGTCCCCAGATCCCTTATTACATCTTCCGTATTTAGGGGACTACCGCCTATGTGGTAGTTTGTGGGTACTTTGTTTTTTTTCAAAGGGGATGACTATGCACTTTTTGGCATTAAGCTTGATGCCATGATTTTGACACCAGGTATCCGTCTCAGTGAGGCCCTTTTGGAGGATGTCTGTGTCAGCTGGAGAGTCAATTATAGCCCCTAGTTTGCAGTCCTCTGTGAATTTGGTCAGTCCTAGTCCTCTTGTTCTTGCCTGTACCTCTGAGAAGTATATGCCAAACAGGAGGGGTCCTAGGACTGAGCCCTGGGGAATGCCACTTGTAATCAGTTTAGAGTCAGACCTAGCTCCTGCAACTTTCACCATGTGGGTTCTGTCCGTGAGCCAGTTGGCAACCCATCTTGTGACATATGGGTTTATGTTCAGGGTGGTGAGCTTGTCTATAATACCAGAATGGGGAATGATGTTGAAGGCCTTTGTGAGGTCTAGGTAGGCTGTGTGTACCACCATTCCCTTGTTTATAGCCTTGGTAATTGTGTCAAAGAAGTCCACCAGGTTTAGGAGGCATGATCTACCCTTAACAAAGCCGAACTGGGTAGGGTCCAGTGTTTGGATGTTCCCAATGTCTCTGTTAATGAGTTCCCTGATGATGCACTCCATCACCTTGCAAACCAAGCTAGTCAGGCTTGTAGGGCGATAGTTTCTGGGGTCTGTTGTGTCTCCACCTCTGTGGAGCGGAATATCCGTTGCTGTGCGCCACTCTATGGGTACCTAGCCTGTAGAGAGGTTGAGTTTGAACAGTGTGTTTAGGTGAGGGGTTAGTTTGTCTTTCAGCTTATGTAGGACACAGCCTGGGACACCATTCGGTCCCACTGATGCTGTGTTTTTGGTTTTGAAGAGGGCTGATTTATCCCGAGTGTCTGTGATTTCAGGGACTCTACATTCTTCTGGTATGGTTATGGGCCCTTTTGGGGGTCGGAGGAGGGTGAAGTTTGCACTGAACCTGTCTGCCAGGATGTTGGTGATATCGGTCAGTTCAGTGTATTTTGTGCCATTCTGCACTAACTCTGAGAAGAACTGAGCATTGCCACTTACATTCTTGACATAGCTAAATAATGCATTGTGGTTATCTTTAGAGTCCTTGGCAATTTTTCTTTCGAAGCTTGCCTTGGATGATTTTATGAGGGATCGTAGTTTCTTGCTGATACTGATTAGGGATGTCTTCCCTTCTTGTGATTTTACTCTTTTCTGTACTAATTTCCTCCTTCTATTGTATAGCTTGTTTATGGCAGGAGTCCGCCAGACTGGTTTCCTTTTCTTGGAGGAGTGAGTCTTGGTTTTGCTTGGGTTGGCACGATCCATGCATTCTTGTAGGTGCCCATAGAATGCATTAGTAAAGGATTTTGCAGCTTGCACAGTGTTATCCTTCAGCATGGGGGTTTTGAAACTTTCCATCTCGGTCTTAAGTAATGTGAAGTTTGCTTTAGAAAAGTTTTTCATGGTGGTTTCCTGGTCCGGGGGTGTAGGCGTAATGTGGGTATCCAAAGTGATTTATTTATGGTCAGATCTAACCAGCAAGGGGTTGACCTTTGGTGTGGAACACCAGTCACCCATGTTGGTGATGACCAGGTCCAATATGTTGTCACCTCTGGTGAGAGTGTTGACCAGTTGAACCAGGGCATTTGAGTTTTTAAATTCTAGGAAATGTTGGGCAAGGGAGTTAGTACTTGAGTAGTTCTCCCAGTTAATGTTTTGGTAATTGAAATCATCCAATATTAGAGAGTTTGGTAGGACCTTTATGTCTCCCAGTGTTTCCAGAAACATGGAATGGGAGTCCAGGAACATGGTGGGTGATCTGTAGCTAACTACTATTTGAATTGCAGTTTTGCCCATTGTTAGTTGCATGTGGGTAGCCCATTAATCTCCATAGTGTGTGCCATAACTGTGTACTGCTGTAGTGTGATAAACTAGTTAGGTAGGAGTTCTAATCCCAGACTTGGCAAATGTGTGTGTGTGTGTGTGTGTGTGTGTGTGTGTGTGTGTGTGTGTGTGTGTGTGTGTGTGTGTGCGTTTGTGTTTGTACATGTGTGTGTGTGTATGTGTGTGTATTTGTCTGTGTGTGTGTGCGTGTGTGTGCGTGTGTGTGCATGTGTGTGCGTGTGTGTGTGTGTGTGTGTGTGTGTGTGTGTGTGTGTGTGTGTGTGTGTGTCTCTGTCTGATTCTATGTAGAGAGCAATACTTTTTAGGGTGGTCACACTCCCTACAATAGAAATGCTCTACTTTGGTAAGGCTGCTCATGTCATCCACCTAGAAATACACCTCTGGGAAGGTTGTAGCCCAATAATCTCCATAGAGCATGTCATAACTGTGTACTGCTGTAGTGTGATAAATTAGTCAGGTAGAAGTTCTAATCCCAGACATGGCAGGTGTTTTTGTGTGTGTGTGTGTGTGTGTGTGTGTGTGTGTGTGTGTGTGTGTGTGTGTGTGTGTGTGTGTGTGTGTGTGTGTGTGTGTGTGTGTGTCTGTCTGACTCTGTCTGTGTAAAGAGCAATGATTTTTAGGGTGGTCACACTCCCTACAACTGAAATGCTCTACTTTGGTAAGGTTGCTGATGTCATCCACCTAGAAATACACCTCTGAGAAAGCTGTAGCTCAGTAATCTCCATAGTGCATGCCATAACTGCATACTGCTGTAGTGTGATAACTTAGGTAGGAGCTCTAATCCCAGACTTGGCAAGTGTGTGTGTGAGTTTGTGTGGGCCTATCTTACTCTGTGTAGAGAGCACACACTCCATACAATTTGAATGTCCTACTTTGGCAATCCTGCTGATGTCATCCAATGTGAAATACACCTTTGGGGAAGGAGTTCTCCAATAGTCCCCATGGTGCATCCTATAACAGCTCCATGCTGTAGTGTGATATAGGGGTTCTATACCCACACATGTCGGTTGTGGGTGTTTTGTGTGTGTGTCACTGTCTGTGTAGGGGACAATGCATTTTAGCCTAGCCACACTCACTACAATCCGAATGCCTTACATTGACAATCCTGCTGATGTCATCCAATGTAAAATACACCTTTGGAGAAGGAGTTCTCCAGTAATCCCAATGGTGCATACTATAACAGCTCCATGCTGTAGTGTGATATAAACCTCAGTTAGGGGTTCTATACCCACACATGTTGGGTGTGATGTTTTGTGTGAGTGTCACTGTCTGTGTAGGGAGCAATGCATTTTAGCCTAGCCACACTCACTACAATTTGAATGTCCTACTCCTGCTGATATCATCCAGTGTGAAATACACCTTTGGGGAGGAGTACTCCAGTAATCTCCATGGCACATACTATAACTGGGTAGTGCTGTAGTGTAACAAACTAGTTAAGTAGGGGCTCTAATCTCAGACATGACAAGGTGTGTGTGTGTGTGTGTGTGTGTGTGTGTGTGTGTGTGTGTGTGTGTGTGTGTGTGTGTGTGTGTGTGTGTGTGTGTGTGTGTGTGTGTGTGTGTGTGTGTGTGTGTTTGTTTGTAACTCGTATCCTATGTGGAGGTGGGTGTGAGTGTGTGACACCTCGGCCCAATGTGGAGCGGGTTTTGCAAATTTCTTATATGGTGGCCCTAGTATATATCACAATGTCCACTGTACAGGGATAACAGATGTGAAATAGCCGAGAGCCTGGGGTGCAAATCCATACTCATACATGTGACATCAAGGCCGGGTGATCACAGTTAGCAACCCCAGTATTACCCAGAACACACTCCCAACCCATGTCTCATACACACACACACACACACACACATGCATACCTAGGCAACAGCCAATATGTGGGTAGTACACTACATACTGGCCACTGATAGTAACTATGGAGTGACTGCAGTGGGCTACAGAGGGGATGGCACCCTGTCCATCTGTCCTATAGGCACGTACATGTAGACACTGCATCTTCCACATGTTCCCCACTGGACACCTGAAAAACCTGTGATGCCATCACATGGCCCACAAAGGATATACCATGCCTGAAAACATGCCCTGTATGGACAGATGCCACTGACACCAGGGAATGCCGTTAGCATGCTATCAATATAGGTGCAGGGTAAACCTGCTGTCCATTACCAGTTCACCCCACAGGTGGCCAAGACTGGCATATCTGATGATAATCTGCGTACACAACATGTGCCAGACACCCCAAGTACAGTTCCACATGTCACTGTACATGCATGTGGGAGGTGTGCACATCCCAGACACTGCACATGTCATGGACTAAGGAACACATACATGGCAAGCGATGCATAGCATTGGCCACACGCAATAGTCACCCAGGTGACTGGATGGTGGATACAATACCCACCTGTGTGGGCAAATGCAGAAACTACAGCCCTGAGCCACAATGCAGGCCACTGTTATGTGGCCTAATGCCAAGGTATACCCATCACCTAGCCTTGTATAGCCATCAGGCACAGTCGGCCACCACACAACCATGCAGAAATGCACCCATGCATGTCAGTACTGGCAACCTGTGTGTTTGTGTGTGTGTTGAATGATGCGTATGATCATATCCGCACTCACTGCAACCCCCATTGGCATACTGAAGCATGTTGTCTGATGTCAGACACCTCCTCATACCCTTTGCCCATATAACCTCCATATGACCCATGTGGTGCATGTGATACCTGCACAGTAATGTGTTGTAGCAATCTCACTAGTGATGAGTTGTAATCCTGGCCCTGCAAAGTGTGTCAATGTGTGTGTATCCTGTGAGAGTGTGGCTGTATTGACGCTGGCACCTGTTCATACAGACAGGCACATGTACTTCACCTACCGTATAGCTACCATATCCCTGTTGCAGATGTCACTCACCCTCACATATATTTTCTGAGGGCTCCATAACAGGTAACCTATGTGGCGCATCCAATAACTGCATAGAACTGTGATAGCACTACATAGTCATCAGGGGTTTTATACCCTGTGCTGGTAGGTGTGTGACACAAACATGCTTAAGTTTTACTCTCCCACCCCTCCCTGACATGTCTTTGCCTCTGTCTGCCTCTCTCACCCCCTCACTGGTGGATGTGGAGACCTACACCTGCTTTGCTTAGGCAGTACTATGTGTATTTTAAGTGATACTCATGATCAGCTGATGACCTCTGCATGAATTGCAGCCCTCCCCTAGCTGACTGCATGTGGAACAGCTGTGGAAACATTCCCATAGCTAACTGCATGGAAACAAACTCCAATATCTAGGAACATCATGTTGGTGTTGGGTCTTTTCATTCACTGTGAGCAGGAACTCGATCTGTTTGGCAAACAGCATCTCAGATGGATTGGGGATTTACCTCTGACAGCATACACTGTGGAAACAGGCCAACACACAGGAGGGGGATGTGCCTGACCTGACTACAGACTGTAAGTACTGCTATACTGAATTCAGTGTAATGTTGGTTTAATAGGGTGTGTGCTGATATGGCTGTCCTACATGTATTGATATCTGCCATGTCAGTTCTATGTTTATGAGGACTCCCCTTATGTAGGGTCATCTGCATACTGGGCAGTGTGTGGTGCCTTTGGTTTCATGTGTTACCCACAGAGCATGTGTCTGTGAACTGCAGAAGGTAGTATGAGGATTGCAGTCTGTAGTCCACATTACATTCCTAGTCAGTGCTGTTATCTGTACCTTACAAGTCTTACTACACTACCCTATAGCCTTAGTTTGGTCACTGATACGGCTGTCGTCGTCATTACACATGAACCAGATTTACCTGGAGTATATACCTCTTACCTGGTATACCTGTGGAGGGAATGTTTGTTAACACTAACTAACTGTTTCTATACATACTTCCGAATTCCGGGCTGTTGTTTTGCACATAGCTATCCATCTCTTTCTGCACAGACTCTGGCCATGTGTTGACCACATGCTGGTGTGCCAGGACATATCTAGATTATTGCCCTCTTCCACCTTTAGTGACCTGACACACACATATATACATGCTTTCCTACACAGTGTGGGTGACAGTGACCAGTGATACTTTATTATTCAGAAAAACTGCAACACTCACAATCCCCTACAATACCAGTGTGAACAGTACTAGTACAGGTTATATTGGTCTGTATTCCTCAGCACAGTGTTCATATCCAACATATCTGTGGGAGCAATGTTTGTTAGCACTACCTGACTGTTGCCACACAAAGTTCCAGATTACACATTAGTATTATGCACATACATCTCACTCTGTTACTGTACACACTCTGGTCACAGCTTGACAGCATGGGAGTGTAGATAGGACATACTTGAAATATTACTCTCCTAACAGTTTTAGGGGCTGCTACAGTGACAGGTGTGTTTTCATGATGGTTGACAATCACATGTATTCCCTGTTTGCTGGCTATACATCTGGGATAATCCCACAGACTTACCAGGGGGACAGGGGGACAGGCAGCAGATATGGGCACATATACTGGGCATTCTGGCCTTGTGTACAGTTGTGGGGTATAAATCTGTATGCAGTCTAATTCCACTCCCAGGATTCAGATCATGGCTGTGTGTGCTACAACTTAAACAATCCACCACAGTTGTGTCTGCTATATTGATATTGCTGTATATCTCCAATCTGCTTTCTGTCTTATTAATCCCCTGTGCTTATTTATTCTGACCTTGTATAGCAACACTCTTATACAGATTTCCTAGATAGTTATATGTTGTAGGGCAGTGTGGGTGACAGTGATGTGTAATACCTCATTATTCAGAGCAACTGCATAACATTCTTGTATTTCTGGGCACAGTGTTGGTATCTGACAGACCTGTGGGAGGAATGTTTATTAGCACTACCTGAATGTTCCCACACGCAGCACAAGGTTCCACATTACTATTATGCACATACATGTCACTCTGTTCCTGTACACACACCGACCAGGATGGGGTATAAATGGGACATTTGTGGCTTCTTAGTCACATAACAAATTGGGGAGTTGCTAGTGTGCCAGGTTTGTTGTCATAGATGTGTGTCAATCATTTGTATTACCTGTTTGCTGCCTATACATCTGGGATCATCTCACTGATTTCCCAGGGGGACAGTTGATAGGCAATAGATATGGGCCACTTTAATAGACATTCTGGACATATCTGTACAGTTGTGGGGTATGATTCTGTATGCAGACTACTACCACTAATAGGATTCGAACTGTGGCTGTGTGTGCAAAAAAAAACCAGCAGTTCACATCTCAGTTCCATATGCTATTCAGTTTTTGTTGTCTGCATTTTCCCTGTTAACTGTCTATGTGTCTCTCAGTTGTACTAAATGGCCTCTGGGGATTACACCTGTCATATACAGGCATCCCTACACATTCAATGTATGGTGCATGGTGTGGGTAACAGTGCTTAAGACAACAGTACTATTACATGATTGCAAATCTACATTACCATATGATACCAGAATATACACATGCAGTCAAGCAGTTAGACCTGCTTTGTCAGGATATTACACTTTTATTGACATACAAACAATATGAGACTCTTCCTGCCATATTTTCTAGTATATGCTGTACTTGCCTTGAACAATACAGGTTTTATACTAGCAATTAATTTACTACTACTTATATTTTTATTTCCTTTGACAGTAAATGCATGAGTATTCCTGACCTGCCTCGCATCACAACCTTGCCAGGTGACTGATGTGGGCCTACTGTTTCACGGTCTGCTCCGTTGCAGCTGTGGGGGACATAAGAGAAATATTTAGCCATACCTATCCATGATATACCTGAGCTGGCAATTATTACACACATACTGAGATGATACTTATATCTGGAACATCCCCTGATGCTCTAGCCTCTTAGAGCCACTCCTCCAAGAGGTCCCCCTTCGGCCGCTTCAGGTAGGCATAGTGGTGACTAACCTGCTCACCAGTTCAGGGTATGCCAGTAGCACTGGTAAGGTCACGGGTGAGATGGTCCCAGGCCTCTGCCTTATATTGGGAGCCCTGGTACTGGCCCTGCAGTAGTCACTGAGCATGGTCTTTAACTAGGTGTCCTGCCATGACCTTTGACTCCTGGATGCACCAGTGCTGCACCCAGAAGTGCACTCCTTCTCCCCTTTCTGCCATAGCGCCTGCAAGGGGAAGCTACAACCAGTTATGAGATGTATTCCCGCCTCTTTGGTTTACATAGGGCTGATTTCCTGCACTTTTCCATGACTGGCCAGTTTTAAAAAGGCTAAGCTATTGGCAAACCTGCTTACCTAAGGTTGGCATTGTTTAAAGGAGTATACCACTGGGCACAATGAGATAGTTGGTCTACACATTGCTCACACCTCCTAAGCTGGCCTGTGCAATGCTTAGCATTGCTTACATTAGACTTTCATTATAATGCCTTTTTGGCATTGTGTTATTATTCATTACACCTTATATGTATGCCTGGTATCCCTGATTGATGTGTACGTACACTCTGTGGGGTCCTTGTGTTTTACTGGGGACTTCAACACTCAATTACAATTACACCTGACTTCTGGGCTTACTGCTCTACTCCAGTTCACATATTTATGTTCCGTAGTGGCTTATGGCACATATGACTGTATACTGATGCCTTTCACAGGTTCAGTTTGGTTATACTATGGTGAGGACTTGTTTGCTACTACCTCATTCTTCTGTGCTTCTGTGATGGCTTGGTGGATAACTACTGGGACTATGCTGTATTGGGTTCTGAATTCAAGGCCTGCAGGGCTGTTTATTTTGTTGATGGGCAGAACAAGGGCCATTGGATACATAGTGATTAAGGCACTTTTGAGCAGTTGTAAGTGGGTTTGTGTGATGGTAAACACTGCTAACCTGCTGTTATATCTGCTTACAGAGAGTTAGCTTTAGAATTTCTTAGCCAGTGTAGGCATTGCTTACCGCTACACAAATGGGCTTAAGGCCACTTACTAGTGCTTAAATTTGCTTACTACTGCTTATTTGTGCTTAAACCTGCTTACTAGTGCCTTATTCATTATGACACTGACACCTCACATGTGCATTTACTGCAGTACTCCAGTTCATAAATATATGTTATTTAGTGGGTTATGCAACAAAAATATTGGTCATAACGTGCTTTGCCATGTAAAATGGAATGTGCTGCAGTGGGACTCGAACTGGGAATGTTTGCTCGTAAGGCGAATACTCTGCCCCCTACACTATTGCTATTGTTTCATTTGCATATATCTTCCTTGTTATCCTCTTCAGCCTTTAAGCTGCTTTAACCATAGCTAAGCGATGGGCACGCCCACACACCTATGGTTAGCTATAATCGGAGTTTTAAAAAAAAAGGGTTTATTCAACTTATTTATACATTCTGTTGCTATTATACACAAGGGGGACTGTTGGTGGGGATATGCGGTCACCTGTGAGTGGTCTCACTCATTGCATACCCCTTCTGCTGTTCTACATTGCAGGGGTGTGTTTATTCTAAGAGGTCTGCTCTCAGACACGTCCCCTGCACTCGTACATGCTCTGTGTAAGCCTAGGAGCTCGTGCAGTGTGCCTCATTAATATTTATGGCACGCTGCTATCCTGATCCTAAACGGTCGCTTCCATGCCGGGCTAAGCTTGTCCTGCACGGAAGATTATTAAATCCGGGGGATAGAGAATGGCAAAAATCAACAGGAAGTGGGATGAAGTGGTCATAGTGTGATGGAAATGGAGTGGAGTGTGAGAATGAAAGTGTACAAGGAAAGAAAAAAATGAAGGATGTCATATAGCAGTAGGTGAAGATTAAAGTAGTTAGGATGGTAATTGGTACAATCAGAGAAAAGTGTAAGAGGGAAAAAAATTAATATATTGACAGATTAGAAAAAGAAAGAGAGGTAGTGGAAATGAAGAGGAATGGCTGGGTAAAATAGAGATTGAGTTGGGAAAAAGAGAGAGAAGCAGGCATTTAGAGGAAATACTGGTGGAGGAAAGTTTGAGGTGAAAGAAACAGAAGCAAGGATGAAGGTAGGCAGAAGGAGTTGGGAGAGCATAAGATAAGAGTGGGAGATGGGAAGATTAAAAAGAGAAGACACTGGGAAAATAATTAGTGAAAAGAAAAGATTAAAGTGTAGAAAAAATGAGTAATTTATGGTGAGAGGATTACTGTGGAACTGTGAAGAGGGAAAATAGATTGTCGTATCATTAGAAGGGAACCCAAGTTAGCGCAGTATAAGAAAATTAATGAGATGGAGTGAGAGAATATTGTGGAAGTGAATTTAGCCATGTGAAAAGGTAGTATTTTTAGGTCATATACAAAGGTATTGTGGGACTTTTTGTACTAATTCATTAACATGTGGTATGGAATGTCACACCTCTATCAGCCTACACACAGCCTGCATTCCAGAGCATTTTCCAAAAAAATAAAATAAAATTAAAAAGAATAAGATAAGCAAAATGAAATATTTTGTGAACAGTAAAAGGTATTACAACTGCACAAATAGCAGTGTTTATTAGCAAAAAAGTATTATTTACAGTGGCAATAGTCAGTACATTCATAGTCTTTTCATAAATACTATATTACAATTCATCACAAACTCCAAATTATATTTTTTGCTCTTTCACAAATTCTCACATCTTTGAAACTGTACAACCTAGACATATATTATTAGCACACTTTTATTAACCAGACATAAACATTCACACAAGACATTTCTCTATGAATACATGTTAATTGAAATATTTACAGAAATATGAAAGCATATGCTAAATTGTATAATTAGCAATAAAACAGCATTGAATATCTCTAAAGATGTGCAACTTACAGTGCAAATAGATAGTTTTCTTCAACATCTATCATTTCACTTGATGTCATCCAACAATTTATAAGTCAATTGGTTTTTGACCTATTAAGTACATATGGAAATATTGTTATTTTCATAATTACTAACAAACAACTAGCAATATCTCAAGTATAGCGTGATATAAATTGACAGTGGCAATACATTTCCTTGCCTTTCACCATGGCATATCACACCATACCATTCAATAACACATAGGACTGTCAGTTATGAAAACATGAATATAAATATGAAAATATGAATAATAAGCAGCAAATAGTGATTCATTTCTCTACTGTAGCACATCCTTTATTAACAGTCGTAGTGGTATTTTGTTAATAACGCTTTTTACTTTATAATACTGCCTATTATTAGCTAGTAAGTTGCCTAGTTATAGAAGCCAGACCAAAAAAAATGCCTGGATGCCATAAGGAGCTATGGGTGTAAATTACAGATGTACTAAAAAGGCATTTTAGGCTTGAATGAGTTGATGTTGAAGGGAAGGAATTCCATTTTTCATATTTGAATAGACTATAGTGAATCATCAACAGTGTTGTAAGATTTTTTTTAACAACAAGTAGGTTTGAATCTGCAGTGTGGAGACATCTAGGACAGAACCACCAAAGTAAAGAATTACGTGAGGGACATTTATCAAGAGGGTGGAGCATATTATGGGCAAGAATGCTGTTTGGAAATTCAAGCCAGTTTAATGTTTGAGTGCCAAGGTGGGGGGAGGGGTAGAATTGGTCATTTTGGTTGCAGGGGTGTAGCCAGGATTTTCAAATTTGTATTCACAGCTCCTAGACTGCTGCCCTCCCCCCAGCAATGCACATCACATCAACACGCTGTTGTCTGCCCACTCCCTTAAACTGCCGACAAAGCCGCAACCCCTTCACAGTGCTGCTCTCTGAGCAGATCACTGGGAACGTATGCCAGAATGGCAATTACTGATATGATGAAACAACATGAACATTTCATTTCAAAAGTGCATCTTCAGAGAAGATAACTGCTTGTGAATACAAAAAGCATATTTGCAAATACAGTTTGCCTCCCTACCCTCCAAAAATGAAAACATGATCACGTTTTGTGTGAACCTGTGGTGTTACATGCGAAAGAATAACCACGCTCATAGGGTTGTACTAGGCTAACAACCATTAGGGCCTTCTTAAGCCTAGCCAGCCATCGCAAATCTCTGACAAGTTCTGCTACCCTTGATAAGTGCAAGCAGCTTTTTGCATGGTAAAACATTTATAAGCAGGGGTCTGGGAGATGAAACATGTATGGGCTGCCTATGTCCATTACAGACAAGCATGCCAAACCAGGATGAATTTCCAGTTCCCAATCCAGTTGTCCAAGTTACATTTGAATTGTATTAGGAAGAAGCTCTGCTTCACATAGGTGGAGTGCCTGTTCCAGAAAAGGGGTAGTTATTGGGATACATACTTGCCTCTCTACAGCAGGTCCTATTTATATCCAAAACAAAAATAGAGCCGACAGGTAAAGGTTAGAATGTTAAGTAAATAAAGAACAGGAAAATAAAACAGTCTGACCAACACTGGAAGATAAAGCAAAGCAAAAAACTAATAATTTATTAGAGACAAACAGTGGTCCTATTTATATCACAAGCAAGATTTAGATTGGATCGTGAGGAATGTTAAAGACATAGTTACTGTGCAATTCTCAATCCCGTGTAAACTAGTATAAGTGATCTTGTGTGCACATGTCTGAGTAGAGTTATTTTTTGACTACAGTGGCCCCAGAGCATAAGCTGAGGATGGTGTCCCTCTAATAAGACTGTATCAGACTTCCATTCTACAGAATCCTTTACTGCGAGTTCTATACACATGTAAATAGTTGCATAGACAAATCTGTCTCCCTTAATAATAGACAATGAAATCCATGAAGCACTGATCTGGTATCCCAACCTGGCTGTAGCCTCAACAGTCTGCAGGACAAAGAAAAAAAATAGGAATAAAGATAACTGCACAGAATGTTGGATCTTGGCTGCAGTTAACTCAGCAAAACTTAACAAATAATTTCCTCTTTCCAAAAACAGTCCACTAAAAGGCTTAAGACATTCTTTATTCAATAATGGATGGATGTTCTTCTCCATCAAGTAGTGTTGGCTTCTGACTACATTGTGCATAAGGCATAAGTTGAATATGTGCTCCCTCTAATAAGCCTGAATCAAACATCCATTCTACAGAATGTCTGACAAGACAAAAATGGTCATCCATTGTTGAATAAAGATCTGCTTAACCTTTAACTGAACTGTTTTTCTTCTCTGGAACTAGGCCTTTATGTGTTAATTTTTGCTAATTTAGCAGTGGCCAGGACCTAACATTCTGAACATTTATTCTTATGCCTAATCTTTTTCTCCCTCAAAAATAAATACAATGCCAAATTCGAAAAGAAACCCCTATGGTGAAACCCCCCATATAAACTGGCTCTATAATTAAAGAAGAAAACTCAGTACAAGTGAAAACATATTTAACTCTCAAGATGCCAGGAAAGCTCTTGTTAAACTAAACAAGGAACTCTGGACTCTGATACAACCAACCAAAGTCAGGCATGAGAAAAAATAGCCGCCCAGATGAAAGATAAACATAAAGCATTCTTTTAACTACCTTAGAAATCTCAGACAAAATGCCCAGCACTACAAAAAGCTTATAGTAAATTATATCACATACACAGACCCAGAGGACATAGCCAATCTACTGGGTGACAAATTCAGTTTGAACTTCACCTTCCCTCTCCCCTCCAGTAACCTCAAATCAAATACCTGTGCCTACACCCCCTCAACTCTCCCAAGAAAAAGTTCTCAAACACCTGATGCCAAGATCACATCTTTGGGACTGGATAGCATACTAGACTGCCTACTAGTTATCCTGAAACATGATTCGTTAGACCCCCTATTCAATATTAACCTCAAAACAGACATTGTACCAGATGAATGAAGGATAGCAGCAGTCATTTCCTTGCATATAGGTAGAACTTCAATGTACCCAGGTACTTATAGACCAATAAGCCTGACCAGGCTCATATGTAAGGTGATGGAAAGGATTGGAAAACTATTCATCAGGAATATAGGTAAACTACAGATGCTAGACCCATCCCAGTTTGGATTAATCAAGGGCAGGTCTTGCCTATGTAACCTAGTTGATTTCTTCAAAAAAAGTTACTAAGGCAACAGATTATAGCAAATCAGTGCACAATGCATATCTGGACCTTGTAAAGGCAGCAACATTATCCAACTCTCAGGCATCATAAATAAACCCTCTTATCTAAATATTAACCCCTATGTAACTCACTGGATATTAAATGAACTTACAAATAGAACCCAGAACATAAGGGTGGGTGGCTGTACCTCCTCCAAAAGAGCTGTCACTAGTGGAATGTCCCAGGGTTCAGTCCTTGGGTCACCCCTCTTTGGCATTTACTTCTTGGAGATCAATGATAATGTTAAGGGTTTGTGGCTGACCAAGTCTCCAGACGACTGCAAACTTGGTGCCATCATAACTCTCCAGAGGACACCAGGATCCTACAAGAGGGCCTGTCCCAAACAGATGGTTAGTGTCATCACCTTAGACTAAAACTCAATGCCAAGAAATGTATAGTCATAGCCTTCATAAAACATGACTCCCATTGTAACTATCACATGGACAATAACACCATGAAAACTGATCCAGTAGTTAGAAATCTGGGAACCCATAGCATCAATGAACTGCCATTCAGTCACCACCTATCCACTATTTTAAGGAAGCCTTTCTTCAATGTGCAGCTTTCATCTAAAGGTATAGTGTCTAGATCCAGGCAGATAATTGTTCCACTGTACTCAGAACTCATTAAACCAATCACTGAATATGATTGTTTCAGAATGTATCTGTCCTAACACTTCTCATAACTGAAATGACCACAATGCTGTTTCATAAAACATAAAATAAAATAAAAATTAAAGGCCTAAATAATAATAAAAAAAACTATGCAGACCATCCCAAGCCTTGTCTCTCTTCTCAGTATCATACAGGCTATTGAGAGGTGTTGTCTGCCTTATGTGTAGAGCCTCTAAATCCGATGGAGTGACAAAGACCTGCTCAAAGGACCTAATTGTTTTTTGCAAAATTAATAGAACATGCCAGAAGGATAGGTATATATCAAACTGAATACCACTCCTATGGAACTATCCTGTATTCCACATAAAGCAGGGCACTTTTCTTACTCTATTCATATGTGATTTAGATGAATGGATGAGAACTGCAAATTCACCCTCATTTTAATACCACTGACCCTCATAGATAGGGGAACATGTAATTATCTTTGGAGATTTCTATTAAAAAATACAAGGCTAGGCTTGTTAAGATCCTTACAGATCAGTAGCCTAGCAGGCACCTATGAACTTTTGATCATCATGTTGCATCATTGGTCATGAAATCCTTCGCTCTGCCACAGCTGATTGCACAGGGTATTTCCTTTAGATCCAAGAAAGTCCTTACCCCTCTGTACTCTGCACTGATCAGGCCCCAAAGGTTCCTGACAAAAAAGATCATTGGCCTAAGGGACATAACCTACCAAAAGAGGCTGTAAACCTTATCCCTGTATTCACTGTCCTATAGACTGCTTAGGGGTGATCTTTGCATTACCTACTGGGCCATTAGGAATCCAGACGTCCAAGACCCTTATTTCTCCTCAAACTGTCCTGTAAACACTAGAACCTGAGATCTGAACCTGGTTCAGCAAATAAATAAATCACTATGGAGAAAGAAAGATATGTCACACAATGACTATCCCTTCTTTAAAACAAACTTGTTTTCCAGACCAAGCATTGTGACACTATCTTCCTTTAGGAAAGAGTTGGCCGTCAGATAAGTATTCATAAAGTCATACCACCTCACTATGACCGGCCTATCACTCCAGGAAAAAAAAGTGAGCAAAGCACAAAAAGTAATGTTGAGTAAAGTTTCAAAATTAGAGACAAAGTTTCATACTGACTAATACGTTTTGCATTACCACTCATTGTCTGCAGGATATGAGCTCTGAGACTCTATCTGTGTCAGTACTGCTGTCCTCAGCAGTTTGACTGAAAAGCATACATTTTTCAAGGAGCAGACTCAAAATATGACCAAAACCTAAACATTGCTACAGTGATTTACTTGGAGCACTGCCAAATTGTTAAAAAATAGCTTGGCAGAAAGCCACACATTTTACAAGGATCATACCCAAAACGTGATACAAAAGGAAGTACATTGCCATAATTCTGACTTGCTTTATCAACCAGTAGAAAGATAATCCCTGGGATTTAAGAACACTCCGTGCAAGAATAAGGCTATTCTTGCACAGAGTGTTCCATGTCCATGTAGAACAGCAGCGTGCCTTGCATATTCATGAAGGCACGCTGCTGTATTCCCTACCCGGACACGATCCGTGTACGAGTGCAAGGGGTGTGTCTGAGCAGTGCATATACACTAAACATGCCCCCTGCACTCAGAAAGTGCCATGCAGCACTTTCTAAGCCATACTGGCATAATACTAGAGCTTTGCTCTAACATTATGCCAGTATTTCAGTGTCCGTGGACACTCAAATGTAAAATTGATCATTCCAGTGTCCGCAGACACTAAAATTAAAATGGCAAGAGCAAAGCAATACAGGGGGTGTGTCACAGCTTCTGTGACACACTCGCTGTATTGCTAAAGTGCCGTATGGCACTTCTGCATCCTGCAAAAGCAGGAAATGTGTGCAAATACGCACATAACAGGGGATAAATACCCCAAAAGTTAAAAAGCACAAGCACAGCCCCACAAACACACAAAGTTCATAGAGAACATGTCATGCATCAGCATGAAACACACATAGAACCTGAAAGCCCAATCAATGTCAGTATTTCACGAATACAGTCCCATGTAGTTGTCAGAACACCACAATACCCACCCATATAACCTAAAAATATAATAATAATATATACTTATTTTTAATACCCTAAGGAATATTTAAGTGTAGCTAAGTGGGTGTGTACATTATGGCCGTCCCCTTAGCATAGCTTAAACATCCCATAGGAGCTAAATGAAAATAGAGAAGGGATACTTTCAAGCCAAGATAGTATAGTGGCTAGAGTTGCAGCTTTACATGCAGGCATTCATGGCATGAATCCCAAGCCAAGCAACTTATTTTTCTATGTGAAAGTAGTGTTAAAATTATTTTAGCAAACTTAAATTATGTAGCAACTATATTTTTGTCAACCAGGGTAGTGTAGCAGTTCTAAAAGTGAGATGTCAGTGTAGAAAAGATGTGAAACCCCCATATAAGCACACCTGCCCCATACATTATAGTCACACAAGAATATAATGTAATTAATGAAAGCACATAGGGGGATGTCATGGAAGGTAAACTTAAAATTCTAATGTGTATGTAAATATTATTTTATATTATAAAATGACTGGCCATTAACATACAAAAACGAGTATGCGAATTGGCCAGCCCAACCAGAGTTCCCAGTGTAAATCCAAGAGTATACTAATGGTTGCCCGGACTTTCTCTGTTTGTATATCTCTTGTTCTTTGTTTTTTTTTTTTTCTGCAGAGATAGCAATGGAGAAACGAAGATCTCCGTTGCTTCTTTAACATATCTTGCTATGCTTTACAAGTTGAAGAACTCATATAACATAGCACGATATCATAAAAAAATGCAACGGAGATCTTCCCTTCAACAGAGAAAGGAAGATCTCTGTTGCTTTTTTTAATATATCTCACTATGTTATACGAGTTCTTCAACTCATATAACATACCGAGATATGTTAGAAAAAAGCAACGGAGATCTTCCTATCTCTATTGCGACCTCTGCACAGCACTGAGGTACTGCATAAGCTTGAGAACACGTCTCTTACGCATGAGCAGTACATCAGAAATGCCCCAGGATACCAGAAAACTGCAGAAGGGCAGCACAAAGGCATTATACAATAACATTATTTAAGAAAGGCAAGTATTGTCTTTCTTAAATAATGTCATTGTATAATAGCAATAACCTATGGCCGGGTGTGGAAAATGCTGGATTTTCCGAGCCTTCGTGACCAAACCACACCAACCGTGGGTAAATCCCACATTACCCACACCCAGCTGTGGGTTATTGCTTAAATATAACATTATAAGTATAGTATGCTTAAATGTGCCTTAGTCTCTATCCATCAGACCTTGTTCTGCCCAGCAACAAAATAGTCAGTCCTGCCATGTTTCGAACCTGGGATGCTGTCCTCTACAATCACAGCAAAATGCCAATATACCATGTGAGTTGTGAAAATTTGCAGTGCTTTAACAAATATATCCTATATTCAGGTCATTTAACATTAATTAAAAAAAACAGTATCCCCAAGTGTTGGACCTATGACCCTGAACACACCAGTCAAAGGAATGTACCACTACACCATCTGAGCTGCAGGTATGAATGTTGCTTTTTCAAACATATCATGCAACAGAGGCATACAACATTAGGGAGAAAGCTTTGTGGAACCTTTTGTGTGTCATATATAGACATACACACACACACACACACACACATATATATATATATATATATGTGTGTGTGTGTGTCTGATGAAACATATATATGAAAAAGTAGAGTCATAATATAGATATACATATATAAAAATATAATAGAAGGAAAATAATATATATATATATATATATATATATATATATATATATATATATGTGTGTGTGTGTGTGTGTGTGTGTGTGTGTGTGTGTGCATAACATGCAGTGCAGTTATACCTCAGAACCATCCCTCTCAACCTGCTAGTGCAAGTAACCCGTACAAAGGCTGTAAAAGGGGGGATGGGCCACATGTACGGACATATTTCAAAAATCGCTGTTACAAATGAAGAATTGTTACAGCAACAGTGTGTATTTCAGCAGGCAATTATTGAAGGATATGAAGATGGTAACTGAAATGTCATGTCATTTATTTACTGACATACATCTTTGGATCATCACCATGCTTTACCAGACAAGTAAAAATACATTGTGGAACTGAACAAAAGTATGGTCCAAACATCTGGACATTCTGTGAAAATTATGGCAGTGGAGAGGTATGCTCAGAATCCCTTAGTGCAATGAATCTGGACCAAGCCTGATAAAGTGGGGGGACAAAGGCCTTAAAATAGGGACATGTCCAAAATACGCCAGTAGATAAGCTGAGAAAGTTGATGTATTAACAGTGTATGTCCTAACATATATTGACTGGAATATCACAATTCCAGGACTCAATTGCTTCTCATTACTTACTGCCCTCAATCCCCACATCATCCCATTTATGTGTCATGCATGCATAACAGTCATGGGGACCAGACCAAAGATATTGGCCAGACAACTGGGCATCCTACGAGGCATTCCTTAAACTGGAGAACATCGACATATGTGCAGTGACAGAGACCTGTTTCAAGGCTCCAGAGATCATCCCTGCATTACTGGGCTATAATTCATATCACACCTTTTGACCACCTAACCTGGACCGAAACACTAAAGGTGGAGGCATGCCCATATTCATTATGGATATCGACACCTCCAGGCTAGTTGCTTAACATAATGCATCTGAAATTATCCAAGTGCAACTAACACTGGGCAAGACTGCAATCCAGGTTGTAGCTGTTTACAGATCCCCCACCATGCCCCAGGATTCCTACTCTTCATTTCTAAAGATACTGGAAAATATTAAGATACAACCCAATACCTTAATTATGGGTGATTTCAACTACCCCACCATCAACTGGGAAAATTACTCATGTACCAACTCATTCACTCAACATTTTATGGAATTCATAAATTCCAATGCCTTGAATCAGCTTGTCCACACCCCCATCAGGGGCAGCAATATCCTGGACCTGTTTATTACTAATAAGGGTAACTGGTGTTCCATGCCAGAGGTCATCTCCTCGCTGGTCAGATCAGACCACAAGCTAATCACCCTAGACATCCATATCCCACCCCCACCCCCCATTAAGGAAACTTCATGCTTCTTAAGACAGAAGTGTCAAACTTCACGACACCCATACGGACAGAAAATAGAGGTATGACTACTGAATCTTACAGAAATCCACTGTATAAGCACATACATGAGTGCATGGATCGTGCCATCCCCAACAGAACCAATACACTATCCTCCAAAAAAAGGAAGCCAATCTGGTGGTCCCCTATCATAAACAAACTCTACAACAGAAGGAAGAAGCTGTTGCAAAAAAAGAGTAAAATCCCAAGATTGGAGGAACTCCCTGGGCAGCCTCAGCAAGAAGCTGAAATCCCTCATAAAATCCTCCAAAGCCAGTTATGAAAATAAAATCACCACTGATTCCAAAGACAACCACAAATCATTCTACAGCTATGTCAAGAATCTGAATGGCAACACTCAGATCTGCTCTGAGCTACATCATAATAGCTCTAAATATACAGAACCAATCGATATTGCCAACATCCTAGCAGATAGGTTCAGTACTAACTTTACCCCCCTCTTACCTTCCAAAGGGCCCATCTTAATACTGAAAGAATGCAAAACACCTGTAATCACAGATGAACAAGTAAAGACTGCACTCTTCAAAGCCAAGAACACAGCATCCATGGGACCAGACAACATCCCAGGATGCATACTGCATGAACTACAGAACGAACTGGCACCCAACTTAAGTACCATGTTTGATCATAGTCTCACCTCAGGCTATGTGTCTACTGAATGGCGGACAGTGACGGTTGTCCCACTCCACAAAGGAGGTACCACCATGGACCCCAGAAACTACCGCCCCATTAGCCAGAGGAGCATAGAACATATCATCTTGGAGCTTATAAACAAAGACATAGGTAACCTCCAAACCCTGGACCCCACTCAGTTTGGGTTTGTAAAAGGTAGATCATGCCTACTAAACCTGACTTGATGTCTTTGAAGCAGTCACTAGAGCCATTGACGAGGGCAAGGTAGTGCACACAGCCTATTTTGACCTTGCCAAGGCTTTCAATACCATCCTCCACTCTGGAATTATAGATTGACTGCAAACTGGGAGCCACAATAGAATCACCTAATGATGTAGACATTCTACAAAAGGGCCTCACAGAGACAGATGCTTGGTGTCAAAGTCATGGCCTCAAGCTCAATGCCAAGAAGTGCATTGTCATCCCCTTTGGGAAAAACTCGGTACCCATGAACTACCACATAGCCGGTAGCTCACTAAACACAGAAAGTGTGATAAGAGACCTTGGGACACAGGTGGACAATAGTCTCTCCTTTGATAACCACATCGCTACACTAGTCAGGAAATCCTTCTATGTGGCACACCTCATCATAAAAGGGTTCTCCTCTAGAAAAAAGGAGGTCATTGTTCTTCTCTACTCATCCCTCATCAGACCCATTATAGAGTACAATGCCCCATTTGGCATGCATCTCACAAGACACCTACAACAATTGGAAAGGCCACAGAAATACCTCACTAAGAGGATTACTGGCCTCAAGCAGATGCAATACGCAGACTGTCTCAAAAAAACTCCAGCTCTACTCCATCGCATATTGCCTACTCAGAGGTGATCTCTGCCTAACATACAAAGCTATGTCAAACCCAGAGCTTTTGGACATGCTACACTTAAAGAAATCCCAATCTCTCCAAGCCACAAGCTCCAGGGACCTAAACCTTGTCACCCCAATAAATAGAACATGCTGGAGGGATAGATTCCTGTCCCAGAGACTTTCCATACTCTGGAACAAACTACCCATTCATGTCAACCAGTAGCCACCACTCACAACCACACCATACCCCTGTAATGTATCAGCACTGTATCTGCTTGCATTGCACTGCTGGTCCTGAAGTGTCATATTCCCCCCAATGAGGGCTAGTCAATTTCATAATCCTGTACTTCTCATTCATGTCTGTGTAGAGGGATGACATTGGCCAGCTTCCATGCAGATGGGGTGTGGATGGTGCCACGGCACCAAAGATGGAGTATACATACCTGACAAGCTGGATGCATATGTGTGCGCACCCTTCAAATAATATGTATTGCAGCAGCTTGTGATTTAATGGCAGCATACAGTCTGCTTGAGTACACACCTGCCATCAAGTTAAGCCACTCTGAGTAACACCAAATAACAATCTGCTGTCCAAGTGGTATAATCATCACATTTGCTCAGTTGCATGCAACAGCAGCAGCCATGGCTTGCAGACAGCTTACAAAGCAGCAAAGGGATCTCATATTTAAAAGGTATCAGTCAAGAGTAGGGTACAACAACATTACCACAGCATTGCATACACCATGGAACAGAGTGGAGACAGTTGTCAAAAGGTGGATTGAAGATGGGACAACAGTGCTGCTGAAAAGAATCTGACGTCCCTCCAAAATTGATGAAAAGACATGTCAAAACCTGGTCAGGAAGGCTGCCAGGGGACATAAAGAACACTGAGGGAGCTGCAGGAATCTCTTGCTAGTACTGGTGTTGTGTACTATCCGTGGGAACACTCTCCCATATTCTGCATTCATCTGGCTTGTGGGGTAGGGTCAGAAGATGGAAGCATTTCCCCACACCAAAAAACATCCAGGGTGAATACAAACTGCAATGCAGCACGTCATGTCTCTCAAAGGAATGTGTGAAAATGTATTGTGGTGTTATGAGACTATGGATCGACCTCACTGCCACAATACTAAAAGGAATGTGTGGTGTACAAGCGACACCTCTCATAACCTGAAGACCAACATACCCATGGTGAATTACACTGGTGGCAGTGGCCCACTGTGGAGATGCTGTTCCAAAGCCAGAAAAGGGCCTGTAGTTATGGTGCTGGGAATTCTGAACATTTCCAAATAACACCAACGTCTTCCCAAAATCCATCAGGCATCAGCAAGAACACTGAGGATAGGGAGGTGTTTCAGCCTTCAACATGACAAAAACCCGAAGCATACATCCAAAGCTACCTAAGAGTGGCTCTACCTGAACAAACTCATGGTTATGGATTGGCCCAGCCAGAGCCTAGACCTACACCAGATAGAAAACCAGCAGTGTGACCTCACGAGGGCTGTGCATATGAGCTGTCCTTGCAGTCTGACAGAGTTGGATGACCTTTGCATGGAAGAGTGGTCAAATAATGACAAGTCAAGATGTGCCATGCTGATAAACACTTTCACAAGAAGTGTGAATTCTATAAGTCAATTACAAGGTGCTTCAACAAAATATAATTTTAAGGGTGTGTACACTTATGCAATCACCATATTGTACATATTGCAGTCATTGTATTTTACACGTAACACATGTTTATCGATTGGATTGCATAGGTCATATGTCACATGAACAGTGGGTAACATATTTAAATACACTATTGCGGTCTCATCTTGCATATTACAGGAACATGGCATGTTAATAGGGTTGTGTACACTTATCATATCTACTTTAAGCTTAGAAGGTTGATGGTGTAACAGGAATTGTGTGACCATACATTCACTGCTGGTTTGGAGGTCTGACACTCAAATGTATCTCATTTATCAGTGATGCTACTCCTCAGATCATCCCACTTATGTATCAGAGAAACACAGGGGTTATGAGAAATAGATCAAACGTATGAGCCAAACTTCTACATATCCTGCAAGGATCTGTACATTGTGAAGTATGTTCTGTAGTACTTGCCACTGTGCTATACAGGTGAACAGCAATAATGTGTACATAGGTTCAGTCTGTGCTGGGAAACGACCATCACATACTAACACTAATCACGCATCCCAGGGTTCTATTTTGTTAGTTACATGTAGCAAAACTGGTTGCAATGCATGATGTTGAGGGCCATGTGTCATGCATGTCACCATTTGGGTAATGTGTGGTTGTGTAACAGATTTGTGCCACCTGACCTGTGTGTGTGTGTGTGTGTGTGTGTGTGTGTGTGTGTGTGTGTGTGTGTGTGTGTGTTTGTGTGTGTGTACCAGCCAACAAGTGCAGGTATTAATTTATATATATATGTTGTCTTCCCCTCACAGGTGGTGATGGGGTTTGGGGTCCCCACCTTTTGGAAACTGGTGTCTTTATCTCTGCAGACTCTGACAATGATGATAGGAATAGTGAGGTACAGGTGGGGTTGTCAGGGGCTGAATCTGTGCCATTGATTGGCATCCCACTCTTGTCCATACCATCCACGCACACAGTGACAATGCCCACACATACCCTATCAGCAGTGGCCACAGATGATGGACAGCTGGCAGGTGGTGGCATTGAACAGGCTAGTGTGGTAACTATGGCAGGATTGAGTGTGGACACTGGCCATAGCTAGAGTGCAGGCAAGGTCCCACACAGGCAGATGGACAGGGGCTCTTGCAGCAGGAATGCTGCTCGTTGGGCCACTGTTGCAAGTGTCACAGAAGGAGTCACCAGATGCATGTTCTGGGCTGTCATGGATGCACAGGAACATAGTGAATGCCACAACACGCAAATACTCAGGGTGGTGGATACAACTCTCCCTGATTTGCATGGTGACATACATGACCTTGTTAAGGCCACATGTCAAAATACTGAGGTCATGAATAGATGGTGGGGTGAGACCTTGGCAATCCTTGACCAAGGAATGTTTGTGTTAGAGCATGTGGTGGGAGATGGACATCGGCCATGTGTACGTAGGTCATCACCAGCAACAGCTGAGAGTATATGGGGCTGTGCACCTTCACACTCCCTTAGTGGCAGTGATACCAGCACTACAGATGGGGGGGGGTTGCTGTGCACATCACATCAGAGCAGGCCAAGGCCACGTGGTCCTGTCCAGTCCTATCTGGGGCACAGATCCAGCAGACAGCAGTCACTATCAGGAAGGATTACTGCATCTAGCCTTGGGCCTGGTGGTGCCAGTAATACCCCTGGCAGGACCAGTTCCTGTGTCCGTGGCCAGAGACAGTGATCTGGACACCCTAACATGTACAGTACACAACTGTCCAATGTACCCCTGTGTAGGGCAGCCACATGGCATGACTGTGTTTATACATACACACACTCATCTGTATCACAGACAGGTCACCTCCAGACACATACAGCACCTCAGAACAGCCCATGTATTGGATACCCTCCAAACACACACACATGATGTCAACCATATGGCCCAGCCTAGGCCTCTGGCAAACCCACACCACACGACGTGCATATGAGGATACCTGTGAACATCCTTGTCATCCATACCATCGATGCAGGGACATGCTAATATGGGTCTGATGCACAAGGTGTATATAGTACAGTGTAGCTATGTAATTCTATGTAAGGTGCTGTCTGCTTGCATTTGTTATGGGTACACATACAGGTGTATGTAACTTATTAGCTAGGATGCATTATTGCTGTTAGTACCACTGACTGAATGTAGTCTGACATGCTGTATTTTGTTTGCATTCCAGGTGTCTGTGTGTCTTCAGGCTGTGGCCCTGCAGACATACCCAAGAAGGAGTATGGCAGACTGGGAATACACCAACCATGTCATAGGCAAGGTACAGCTTTATATGTACATGTACCAGGTGTGTATGCATGTAACAGTGTGTGAGGGACAATGTTGTCAGACAGTGTGACCTTGCATGCATACCCCTTGCCACAGACAGGTAGTCTTCAGACATGTCACCTCAGTGTTGTGTAGTACCACAGGCTCATACATACAGAACAGGTTACTGCAGTACTGTCAGCAGGTCCCTCACAAGCATAGCCATTACATTAACTGCAACAGATTCACCTGTCAACATCTGTTGGCCCTGCCATTTCTTTCCCATACATTCAACCCTGATGCAGTTGGTGAGGGCATACAGGATACTATGTATGACAGGTTTGTGGTATGTATTCCTGAGTCCACTGGGTGGAACAGGGAGATAAAATGGTATATCCTTTGCATACACACAGTAAGGACTGACATACGGGATGTGCACACAGTAACATAAACACAGTTGGCAATACATAAATTAGTAAACCTACATTTCCACCATTATGTACTGTACTACTACATAAACATGACATGCCCCACATAGATTATGTGCATGGGACATAACACACTACCTCTTACAACACATAATGTTCTGAATGCCTCCATGGATGGTGAGATAACCTACCAGACATAAAATGTGGAGTCATGTATTGCTCCTACAGGCCTGGACAAGTGATAGTGTAGCAGATGTTGTATCAGCATGATGTTTCAGTCAGGTATGATGCATGATGCTGACATGTGTGTCACTACCCTCACTGTGGCCAATTTGGCAACAATATCACATACATGGGCATTGTTAAGGGACCCAGACCACATAAAGTTTGCCAAAAAAAAGGTCTAAGCTTGTTTCCTGTCTTTCCTGTAACTAGTCTAGTCCATATACAGCTTTAATGTATCCAGGACTGTTTGCAAGCATCTGAGTAGTGCCAAAAAGTCTGCTCTTCAATTGTTCCCTTAGATCTGCTAGTTCTCTCCTCTCCTGCACTTTTACTTGCTTATTAGTCTACCACTTTACCAGACTTCTTGTAGCAATTATTGTAGCACATAAATGTGCTACCAGCACTAAACATTCTACAAGAAAACAGCTCCAGTCCTTATTATTAATGCCCACTCCTCCAGGCATGTTTAAACGTCAGTTCCTTGTGGTTTCTCCTATTAACCTGGTGAACTTGGGCATGCTGAGGCAATGTAGCAACTGCCTCACGTACACTGACAACCCTCTCCACTTACCTCCCAACACTCAGACTTGCAAGAGATGCACTTATATATCCAAACTGGAAGCCACGCACTCTCCAGCCAAGACCAGACTAGCTGGTTAAGAGGAGAAGGTCAACACTTGCACCATACCACATGAAACACATATCCCTCCAAAACACACACCAGCACTGCCTTCACATAAAAACACAAACCACATACCCACCATAAAGGCGGCTCTCATTAAAAATCTACCCAAAGAGCAGAGGCCTCCAGGGCAGAAACACACTCAACCACCACAACACAACACTAATCATGAGACACATAACTCTTCTAAACAGTGTGCCACTCAATCAAAGTCCCTACAGCAAAACAGCATGCCAACACACTAGTCAAAGATGACTCAATAGTGAGGCACACCAATGTCCCATTCACTAGGCTGAATGCAGAGAAAGTAACATTCAGCTGCCTGTCAGGTGCCAGGATCCACCACATAATGCATGCACTCGCTCAACAACAGGCACAAATATGACTCTGTCATTGTACATATGGGTATGAATGACCTGAGATATATCTCCCTGGACTACATGAAAAGAGACAGAGACTAGCTCTCAGATTATGTAGCCCAGGCGGGTATGACCCTAGCCCTGAGCAGCATCCTACCATCACCCAGAATTATACCACAGTACAAGCAGAAAATGATTGACTTCAACAATTGGCTAAGTTTCTGGTGTTATTCCAAGGGGATCCAGTGTCTGTCTGCCTGGGATGACATGATTGACAGACCTCGATGCTTTGCCAGAGATGGCCTGCATCTGTCACTCCTGGGCTTCCGGATACTGGCCAAGGCTCTTGCCACCCCTATAGAGCCTTTTTAGGCTGTGTTCCAAGGACCAAATTACCACTATAACATCTACAAACAAATGCAATCTGAGGGTCATGCTGATCATTGCTAGAAGTGTAAATCTCAAAATGCACTCTCTCAAAGAACCCCTTAAAATGGAGAACATCGACATTTGTGCAGTAACCGAAACCTGGTTCAAAGCAGCAGAAAGCATCCCTGCACTACCAGGCTCTAACTCATTCCATACCTTTCGGCCCAAGAACTTGGACCAAAGCTCCAAAGGCAGTGGTGTTTCCATATTCATAAAGGATGCGCACATCTCCAGACTGGTAGCCCAACATAATGCTTCAGAGATACTTCAGGTGCAGCTAACACTGGGTAAGACAGGGATTCAGGTCATAGCCTGCTATAGGTCCCCAACCATGTCCCAAGACTCACACTTCACATTCCTAAGCATCCTGGAGAATATTAGGGTCCAACCTAACACTCTCATACTGGAAAACTTCAACTAACCCTCCATTAACTGTGAAAACTACTCATGTAGCAACACACATGCCCAATGTTTCCTGGCATGCATTAATTCCAATGCCCTGGACCAGCTCATTCATACCCCAGCTAGAGGTTGACCTTGTCATTAATAACAAGGGTGACCATTGCTCTACACCAATAGTCAACTCCTCCCTGTTTAGATCCGACCACAAACTATTCACCTTGGAAATCCACATCCCTCCCACCCCCTTGCAAAGGTAACCAACATGAAAAACTTCTCCAAACCTAATCTTGGGCTCCTAAAAAAAGAGGTGGCTAACTTCACGGCACCCATGCAAATGGAGAATAGTTGCATGACTGCCAAATCATACACCAATGCACTGTACGAACACATACACAAATGCATGGATCTTGCCATAGACAATAGAACCAAGATGCTCTTCTCCAAAAAAAGGGAGCCAATCTGGTGGTCCCCTGCCATAAACAAACTTTATAACAGAAAAAAGAAACTGACACGGAATAAGGTGAAGTCTCAAGACTGAAAAAACTCCTTTATCAGCTTCAACAAAAGGTTGAGATCCCTCATCAAATCCTCTAAAGCTAGCTATGAAAATATAATTGTAGCAGATAGTAAAGAAAACCACAAGGCCTTCTATAGTTATGTAAAGAATCTCCATGGCAATACCCAGATTTGCTCTGAGCTACTGCACAATGGTATCTCCTATACTGAGCCAAAGGATATTGCCAATATACTGGCTGACAGAGTCAGTGCCAACTTTACCCTTCTCACCCCCCCCATAGGACCAATCACAATACCAGTAGATTGCCAGGCACCCAGTATTACTGCTGCACAGATTAAAACAGCACTGTCCAAGGCCAAGAATACAGCTTCTATGGGACCTGACAATATCCCTGACTATGTTCTACATGAACTACAGAGTGAACTGGCACCACACCTGTGTGCCCTGCTCAGTCATAGCCTCACCTCAGGCTTTGTCCCTACTGAATGGTGTTCTGCTATAGTCATCCCTCTCCACAAAAGGAGGAGTGACTACAGACCCTGGGAACTATCACCCCATTAGACTAACAAGTCTGATATGCAAAGCTATGGAACTCATCATCATGGACCTAATAAACAAGGATATAGAGGATCTCCAAACACTGGATCTCACACAGTTTGGTTGTGTGGAGGGTAGATCATGCCTGCTCAACCTGGTTGAATTCTTTGAGTCAGTCACCAGAGCTGTGGATGAAGGCAAGGTAGTTCATGCAGCCTACCTTGATCTGGCCAAGGCCTTTGATACCATTCCCCATGTAGGAATCACAGAAAAACTCACTAAGCTAGGCATCAATCCCTATATCACTAGGTGGGTTGAAAACTGGCTCACAGATAGAACCCATGGTGTGAAAGTAGCTGACTCCAAGTCAGGCTGCTGACCATTCATAAGTGGAGTCCCACAGGGTTCGGTCCTGGGTTCTCTCCTGTTTGGTATCTACTTCTCTGAAGTCCAGGTCAACACGAAGGGACTCTGGTTGACAAAGTTTACAGACAATTGCAAGTTGGGAGCTATTATTAACTCCCCAAGTGATGTTGACACCTTGCAGAAAGGCCTCACTGAGACCAATGAATGGTGTCAGAACCATGGCCCTAAGCTCAATGCCAAAGGGAAAACTCGGTTCCCATAAATTACCACATCAATGGTAGTCCACTGAATATAGAAGGCATTATAAGAGATCTGGGAGCACAGGTTGACAGCGACCTCTCTTTTGATCACCACATTGCAACTGTGGTCAGAAAGTCCTTCTGTGTGGCACATCTCATTACTAAGGGTTTTGCATCCAGGAAGAAAGAGGTCATTGTCTCCCTCTACTCTTCCCTCATTAGGCCAGTCATCAAGTACAATGCCATATTTCACATGTACCTCACTAAACACCTGCAACAACTGGAGAGGCCACAAAGGTAGCTCACTAAGATGATCCTAAGCCTTAAACAGTTGTCCTAAATGGACAGACTCAAACAACTCCAACTAATCTCTGTCTCATATTGCCTACTTAGAGGCGATCTCTGCTTGACTTACAAAGCCATGTCTGACCCAGCTCTGTTAGAAATGCTGCATTTAAAGAAATCCCAATCCCTCCACACCACACACTCCAGAGACCTCAACCTCATTACTACAGTCAACAGAACATGCTGGAGGGACAGGTTCATAACCCAGAGACTGCCCATGCTATGGAATAGACTTCCCATACATGTCAAATAGAGCATCTCACTGGCCCTCTTCAAGAGAAATCTTGATGAACGGATGTGAAATAGAAAATTCACCCTGGGGATCACTCCAGTGGCTCTACTCAACAAAGGCACTGGGAATGTCAGGTGGCACCATGCTAGGGTAATCTAATGGGCTAGGCTTGCAAAGGCTCCAGGGCCATTAGCCTACTGCACAACTATAAACATAACATCTGGATATTACATAGAAATCTGTACAGAGGACTGGTATGGCCTGCACAATGGTTTAACATGCTGCATGTGAGGGAGATACCATTACCACGCTATTTAAAGTAATGCCATCAGGAGGTGGTAAGCAGGTGTGGCTGGTACACCAATCAAAACGGTATCAGCCAAACAAACAGGACATGAGCTTCGCCCAAAGACACACACACACACACACACACACACACACACACACACACACACACACACACACACACACACACAGTTGCCAGTAGTGAGATTAGAACTCCTACCTATCTAATTACTTCAACTATAGCGTTACACAGTTATCAGAAGTGTCACAGAGGTTACATGATTTCTCCTACTCCCAAGGTGCTTCTAAGGTGAATGACATCAGCAAGCCTAGTAAAGTAGGGTGATGGGACGTTTACAGGGTGGTACACAAATCAACTGCTTAGAGGCAATCTGCTTGACTTGCAAAGCCATGTCTGACCCAGCTCTTTTACAAATGCTACATCTAAACAAATCCCAATCTCTCTGCACCACACACTGCAGGGACCTCGACCTCATTACGACAATCAACACAACATGCTTTGGGGACAGGTCACCTATTCAGAGACTGCAAATGCCCTGGAATAGACTTCCCATACATGTCAAGCAAAGCACCTAGATGACCCTGTTGCAGGGAGATCTTGATGAGTGGATGGGTAATAGAAAGCTCACCCAAGGGATCACTCCAGTGGCTCTACTTGATGGGGGCACTGGGAACTAACGTCAGGTGGCACAATGGCAGGGCACATCTATGGGCTAGGCTTGTAACAGCTCCAGGGCCATTAGCCTAGTACACACCTATGTACCTATAAGGCAAGTGACATTGGCATGACTGATAAAGTAGGCCAGTGGGTGGGTAACTTATAAATATACTTCTTCCTACAAACACACACTTACGCACACACACATATAGCCCACATGCACATTTACCAGATCTGGGAGTAGAATCCCTACCTATCTTGTTCTTTGTACTATAGTGTTACACAGCTATCACATGTGCTACAGAGCTCACCAGGTTGACAACTGATCAAAGGTGCTGATAAGGAGAATGCCATCAGCAGGCTTGATAAAGTAGGCCAGTGGGTGTGAGACTTATCAAAACTTTTTCTTACAAACATCTACATTCATTTGCCAGATCTGAGATTAGAACCCCTGTGTATCTAGTGATTTGTATTATAGTGTTATGCAGTTATCACATACACTATGGATATTACTGGGCTGACAACTGGCCAAAGGTAACAATAAGGGGAATGACATCAGCAGGACTGATAAACTGGGGCACTGGGAAGTGTTGTGGGTGGGAATGGAGCTTGTATTGCTCAGGCTGTGGATTGTATTGCATTACTGAAACTAAGTGCAAATTCCTTAATATTCCAAGAGCTCTATCTGAGCTTTTCTGTGCATTTTTGATTTTTTGAGGTTTCTGTGTTCTACAGCTAGGAACTGTAATAGTGTGTATTACTAGAATTGTCTGTTTACAGTTAAAAGCATTCTCTAAAGTCTGCAGAAAAAAACAAACGGTGCTGGCAAGAGTTACCTCCAACAACAATGAAATGAACAGTAAAAAACAAAGCAGGAGGTAGCAGCCACAGTTATGTAGAATATCAGCTTTATTATTAAAAGAGGTGAGCGCTTTCGTGGCACCAGCCACTTCATCAGACAATCAAAGAAGAGTAAAACACAGCATTTATACCAAGATTTTCATTGCCATCAACTACCCAATTAATCCTTAAAACCATATACCTAGTATAAAAAGTTTTATACCTAGTGTGAACATTTTTAAAAGCTTAAAATTAAAAACAGCTTGACAATAGAAACAGCATATCACGTCATACAACTTAATACATACAATATAAAAGTATAAAAATATATAAAAGTATAAAGTATAAAGTATAAAAGGTCGAGGGGGGAGGGGGTACTACCTACTATTTCTTTAAATCTCTATTTAAAAGAATGGGTTTAATATTAATTTTGTCATTCAGGCCTACCCCAGTGTTAGCTCGTAGCCTTATGATCCATTCTAGTTCCCTAGTTTCTACTCTATTCCTAACATCTCCACCTCTATTGTCGGTATAGACTTTGTCTATTACTAAAAATAAAAATTTGTGTGTCTCATCATGGTCCCTCACATGCCTAGCTAAGGCATTTGCCTCTATTCCTCTGGTGATATCATATATATGCTCCCTCATCTGGTCTCTCAGCCTTCGCATTGTCATTCCAACATAGAAGGCAGGACAGACTGTGCAGTGTGCCAAGTATATAATATTCATACTGTCACAATTAGCTAGTATTCTGAAGGTAAACTCCTTCTTTAGATCTGAATGTAGAAATCTACTTCCAGTGTCAACTAAGGTGCAGTAATTACATTTATTGCAGGGGAAAGTTCCATATCTGACTGCATTTTCTATTCTTGTTTCCATGGGTTGTGGTCCACATAATAATCTTTTTATAGATTTTTGTATTCTTAAAAGCAAATCTCGGGGTCTCACCTACCAGCCTTTTAACATCATCATCAGCACATAGTATATTCCATTTTTTTCGATATACTTCCTGTAAAGATCTAATGTTACTCGAGTAGGATACTTGTACTCTCATAGGTTTCTTACTAACAGTTCCTCCATCTATGATGGTATCCATATCTGAAAAGTATGGCTTACCTGTTCCTTCCCTTGCCTCAGATAGACCCACTAATGACTGTTGTATCTCTTTTTCACTGTGCCCTCTATGTATGAACCTTTCCTTCATGTTCTTGATCTCTTCCTCATACTTAGTTTGATTAGCTGTGAGTCTTGATGCTCTCAGACCTTGGCCTCTTACAGTGTTTGTAAATATATGTCTCGGGTGCATGCTCTGTCTATGGAGAGAGCTATTCCTATAACATTCTTTCCTATAGATTTCAGTTTCCAGAACACCTCTATCTTTTTGAAGTATCCTGACAACCAGATAATCTATAACATCATAGGAATGTGTCATTGAAAACTTACCAGCTTCTTTAAGAGGTGTTCTGGAAACTGAAATCTATAGGAAAGAATGTTATAGGAATAGCTATCTCCATAGACAGAGCATGCACCCTTGATCTGTTTAAAACTTTCATTTAGTGGTTACAGCTAGGAACTGTATTTTTTCTCACCCACCCTCCCTAGTGTTGTGGTGTTCTTATACTTGGTGGCTTTGCAGTTGCCTGCCCATACTGTATATTTGATCTGTGACACTCATCCCATTCTAGTATCATTGGTCCATTCAATCTAATAGAGAATATTTGTGAAGGCCAACCCACTCAGATTCTTTTTGTTGAATTAACTTCCATTCCAGCTTTCTCCATTTCCACTTTTACTGAAAAAAAATTCTAAGTTTGCTTCCCCCATTTCTTGTGGCAGGTCTTGTCCAGATACGGATTTGCTGTGTCCAGGACTGTATGTGAGCTCCTGAGCCCCCCTCACTTAACTAGGGTTAAACTATTCCTGGCGCCATAAAGTCTGTTCTTCAAATTTTCCCTTGCAACTAGCCAGCTTTTTAGTTTTAGCATTCATATCTGTTTCTTTGAGCTCAGCACTCATTGTAAGCACTAAATAAGTTACAAATTACTACAGCACTCAACTTTCCTCACTTGTGTAGAGGAAAACTGTTTTTAGTACTTAATAAATAAGCACCTATTCAGGCATGTCTAAAGGTCAGCTCCCGGTGTTTTTTCCTGTATACCTGATGAATCTGGGCATCTTGGGAAATACAGCAATTGCCTCATGTACACAGACAACCCTCTCCTCCTACCACCCAACACTATGACCTGTGAGAGATGCACTTATATAGCCAAACTGGAAGCAAAGCTCTCTTCATCGAAGACTGGACTAGACAGTCAAGAGGAGAAGGTAAACACTTGCACTGCACCACACTCATCACATAGTCCCTCAAAACCTACACCACAAAAACACACATACAGAAGCACAAAACACACACCTACATTCACGGAGGCTCTCAGTAAAAATCTGCCCAAACAAGTGAGACCTCCAAAGCAGAAATGCAAGCAACCTCCACCCCCCCCCAACACAACCCAAATGACACATAGCCCACATACTCAGTGTGCCACTCAACTACAGCCCATAAGGCATAACGTACCCAACACTCTGGTCATAGGTGACTCTATAGTCAGGCACACTGATGTTCCACTCACCAGGCTAAACAAGGAAAAAGTTACTGTCAGCTGCCTGTCAGGCGCCAGGATCCACCACATAACGCAACGCACTCAGGTCACTCCACAACAAGTACAAATATGACTCTGTCATTGTCCATGTTGGTGTGAATGACCTGAGGCGTACCTCCCTGGACTACATGAAAAGAGACATGGAGGAGCTCTCCAATCTTGTAGCCCAGGCAGGAATGACCCTAGCCCTGAGTAGTATCCTGCAGTCACCCAGAATGATACCACAGTACAAGGACAAAATGATTAACTTTAACAATTGGCTAAGCTTCTGGTGTCATTCCAAGGGAATCCAGTATCTGTCTGCCTGGGATGACATGATCGATAGACCATGCTGCTTTGCCAGAGATGGCCTGTACCTGTCGCCCTTGGGATTCTGGATACTGGCAAAAACTCTTGCCACCCCTATAGTGCCATTTTTAGGCAAGGTTCAAATGACAAATTCACTACTGTAACAGGTACAAACAAGCAAAATCTGAGGGTAATGCTGCTCAATTCTAGAAATCTAAACCTCAAAATGCACTCACTCGAGGCACTCCTTAAAATGGAGAACATTGACATCTGTGCAGTGACAGAGACCTGGTTCAAAGCTCCAGAGAACACCCCTGCATTACCAGGCTATAATTCATACCACACCTTTCGGCCACCAAACCCAGACCAAAACACTAAAGGTGGAGGCGTGTCCATATTCATTAAGGATATCCACACCTCCAAGCTAGTTGCTCAGCATAAAACATCCAAGATTATCCAAGTTCAACTAACTCTGGGCAAAACAGCAATCCAGATTGTAGCTTGCTACAGACCACCTATCATGCCCCCGGATTCCCACTCCTCTTTTCTTGATACACTGGAAAATATTAAGGTACAACCCAACACTCTAATAATGGGTGATTTCAACTACCCTACCATTAATTGGGAAAACTACTCATGTACCAACTCTTTTGCCCAACATTTTCTGGAAATCATCAATTCCAATGCCTTGGATCAACTTATCCACACCCCCACCAGGGACAGCAATATCCTAGACCTGGTCATCACCAACATGGGTGACTGGTATTCCACACCAGAGGTCAGCTCCTCGTTGGTCAGATCTGACCACAAGCTAATCACCTTAGACATCCACATCCCGGTCCCACCCCCATTAGGAAAACAACCATAAAAAATGTCTCCAAAGCCAACTTCACGCTTCTTAAGACAGAAGTGGCAAACTTCACGACACCCATGCAGATGGACAATAGAGGTATGACTACTGAATCCTACAGAAATGCACTTTATAAGTACTTACATGAGTGTATGGATTGTGCTATCCCTAACAGAACCAAGATGCTATCCTCCAAAAAAAAAGGAAGCCAATCTGGTGGTCTTCTGCCATAAGCAAACTCTACAACAGAAGAAAGAAACTGTTGCAAAAAAGAGTAAAATCCCACGATTGGAGGAACTCCCTGGTCAGCCTCAGTAAGAAGCTGAGATCCCTCATAAAATCCTCCAAAGCTAGTTATGAAAACAAAATTGCCACTGATTCTAAAGACAACCACAAAGCATTATATAGCTATGTCAAGAATCTCAATGGCAACACTCAGATCTGCTCTGAGTTACAGCACAATGACACTACATATACAGAACCAGCTGATATTGCCAACATCCTGGCAGATAGGTTCAGTGCTAACTTTACCCCCCTCTCACCCCCTAAAGGGCCCATCTTTATACTGGAAGAATGCAAAGTTCCTGTAATCACGGCTGTACAGGTAAAAACCTCACTCTCCAAAGCCAAGAACACAGCAACCATGGGACCTGACTACATCCCAGGCTGCCTTCTATATGAACTACAGAATGAACTGGCACCCCACCTAAGTACCATATTCAGTCATATCCTCACCTCAGGCTTTGTTCCCATTGAATGGTGCACCATGACGGTTATCCCTCTCCACAAAGGGGTGGCCACAAAAGACCCTGGGAACTACAGCCCCTTTAGCCTGATGAGCCTGGTCTGCAAGGCCATGGAACATATCATCATGGAACATATAAACAAAGACATTGGAGATCTCCAAACTCTAGACCCCGCACAGTTTGGGTTTGTAAAAGGCAGATCATGTCTCCTAAACCTGGTAGACTTCATTAATGTAGTCACCAAAGTCATAGATGAGGGTAAAGTGGTTCACACAGCCTATCTAGATCTCGCCAAGGCATTCAACACAATCCCCCACTCTGGAATTATAGATAAACCCACTAAACTAGGTATAAATCCCTATGTCACAAGATGGGTTGCCAACTGGCTTACTGACAGAACTCACACTGTGAAAGTAGCAGACTCCAAATCAGACTTCAGACCAGTGACAAGTGGAGTACCATAGGGTTCAGTCCTGGGTCCTCTCCTGTTTGGTATCTACTTATCTGAAGTACAGGCTAACACAGAAGGTTTTTGGCTAACTAAATTCACAGATGACTGCAAACTAGGAGCCATAATCGAAACTCCTAATGATGTGGACATCCTACAAAAGGGCCTCACTGAGACAGATGCCTGGTGTCAAAGCCATGGTCTCAAGCTCAGTGCCAAAACATGCATTGTCATCCTCTTTGGTAAAAACTCTGTACCCATGAACTACCACATAGGCAGTAGTCTACTTAACACCAAAAGTGTGATAAGAGACCTTGGGACACAGGTGGACAGCAGTCTCTCCTTTGATAATCACATCACCACAGTGGTCAGGAAATCCTTCTATGTGGCACACCTCATCACAAAAGGTTTCTCATCCAGAAAAAAAGAGGTAATTGTTCCCCTCTACTCATCACTCATTAGACCCATTATAGAGTACAATGCCCCTTTTGGTATGTACCTCACAAGACATCTACAACAACTGAAAAGGCCGCAAAAATACCTCACAAAGAGGATTACTGGCCTCAAACAGATGCCTTATGCAGACCGTCTCAAAAAACTCCAGCTTTACTCCATCACATATCGCCTACTCAGAGGTGATCTCTGCCTAACATACAAAACTATGTCAAACCCAGTGCTGTTGGACATGTTCCACTTAAAGAAATCCCAATCCCTCTGAGCTACATGCTCTAGGGACCTAAACCTTGTCACCACAATAAACAGAACATGCTGGAGGGATAGATTCCTGTCTCAGAGACTTCCCATACTCTGGAACAGACTACCTATCGATGTCAAACAGAGCTCCTCATTAGCACTCTTCAAGAAAAATCTTGATGATTGGATGGGTAATAGGAAATTCGCCCCGGGGATCACTTCTGTGGTTCTGCTTGACAGGGGCACATGAAAATAAGTTTCTTGGGTGGCGAAAGCCAAGGTACCTTTTTGGCTAGGCTTGTATAGGCTCTTGGGCCAATAGCCTAGTACATACCTATGAGCCTACCTACCTATGCATGGCCTAAAACTGTTTCACCTACAAAAAAAAACAAACACACACCCCCTCACTCTCATGTACACAACTGTCATACACACACACACACACACACACACACACACACACACACACACACACACACACACACATGTCAGTATTGAGACTAGAATCCCTACCTATCTAGTTATTTGTACTATAGTTTTACACAGTTATCGCATGAGCTACAGAGCTTATAGGGGTGATCGGTGTCCAATGGTACTGCTAAGGTGAATGATAGTAGCAGATCTTGTGAAATAGGGCACTGTGAAGTGTACTGAGTGGGAAGAGTTTCCTAATACTTGGACCTATGGAGACACACACACACACACACACACACACACACACACACACACACACACACACACAGGCAGATGATGTGATATTATAAACTCAACCTCAGTACTGTTACACAATGGGGCTCACCTTTTATGCTGGCATGTGCAACTGTTTGCAACTGGGATGCCACTGCCTACAGCAGGACATCACTGTATGCCATTCAGGGTATCCGTGTGTAAGACTCACTCTGTATCACTGTCTGTCTCTCAGTTCCCTACATCTATGTGTGTGTATGCTTGACATATGTTATCCGTTTCTCATATATATGTGTGTGTGTATCTGATGTAGCAGATACAGATATATCAAATATGGGCCACCTACAGCTAGCTGAGGGTAATCCTGTCTGATATGTGTGTGTGTGGGAACAGTTGAGGTGTACATAGCTGTCTGTATGCATGGCCATACATACACAATACAGTCATATATTCCGATGTGGGTTCCAACATATCCTGTGATTCTCCAAGTGTAGGAGCATGCCCAATGTGACCTTCTGGGTTTTGTGTCCTGCAGCCATACCTCTCAGGAGTACACATGAGTTTCCTCAGGATACTTGTTTTGTTTAGCAGACATTTTTTGACATATCTGTAGTCTGAAACTGCAATATATTGTGTCATTACCTAGTCCCAGACATCCTCAGATCATCACAGTACTTTACCAGAGGAATACTAATTGTTATGATGCATAATCCAATATTATGAAGGCAGCTATGTAAATTCTTGCCCAACATGGCCATTTGTGAGATGTGGCTACAGGCAGTTTAGTAATTGCATACAGCTGTGTAAACAGTCAAGCAACCTGGTGATATACCGGCTGGGGATCTCTTGCTTGTGTGGTATCTTTCTAACCTGAGATGTCATATCCTTGTGTGTGCATACCTCTGACCTGTACATTTTATGGCAGGTTGTCCAGGTGTTTGGCTAGAAGTTTCATCCTTTCTACGTACACTTATGTCTTTAAAGCAAGTTAGTTACGTATAATTGAATTGTGATGTACAAAATAATACAGACATTACTATTTCAGGATACATAATCTTCAGACCATTCCCACTACTGCAAACCCCTCACCCTACCAACTTTCTTAGTATGTAAGGGTGATATTTGCAACACATGCCTATCATTGTGCCTTTGTTCCACTGTTATTTCTGCCCTTGTGCAGACATTTTGCTGTCAGAGGCTGGCAGTTATGAGTGTGGGTACAGAGTACATTCAATTGTGCAGACATGCCCATTATTTGTAAGAGCAAACATAAGAAAACAGGATTATTGAGAATGACCACTGGCAACAGTACCACAAAGCACTTATATTCACAAACGTCCTGGCACCTCTGTTACACATCCGTCAAGATGTCACTAATATGTGTATTATATTCCACATAGCAATGTGACTTCCAGGTATGTCAGTGGCAGAGCAGTGGTTGTCACTGACATGCATAACAGTTGGCACTGGAATTATCTGCACATGGCCCTGTCAAAGGCAGCACTGTACCTAGGGCAGTACAAGACAACTGCCAGGAGAACATGCTGGCCAGATCCCAACAGTATTAACCACATATACACATAGCTCATTGACCCCTGCATATTGTGTAGACACAACATGTTTTCATGTGTATTGGCACAACCCTGCCAATGTGTGCTATGATGCCATTTCCATGCAAACATATATGTTACTGCATTTGTGTGGGTATATGGGGGGCACACCTGTCAACTGCACACATCTGCACAGACTGTGCTGATATTTGCTTTACATTTTGGTGCCATGTACCATACTATAGTGCCCTGTCTTGAGCACTGGTGGCATATCAGTAAAGAGCCCAGTTCAGATTGCACTGGCATACATTTGAGTTTCAGACTTCTTATCATTCATAGACTTACTGCAACTGGGGGTCCTGCTGTGCTTTCACTGTGTGAGTCTGTAGGGGGTTACTTCAACATTGCCACAGTTTGTGTGCCTTTACCAGACATTTCTCTGTGGTTTTCTATATCTGACTTGCTATGTGGGTATGAGAGGTGGTTATGGGACCTCCACCCTGACATCCATGCCTGTGACCTATGACCCCCCCTATTTGTTGTCCCCAGACATATACTGCAGTGGGATTTGCCACCTTGGGTACTACTACATAGTATGAGGAAGCCAGTTTTGGCCAGACATTTCCTGGTGTGCCACATAGCTGTCAGTGGTGTGCTGCTATCTCAGTAGGCCACCCCATTCCCTTGCATGCATGCAGCATTACCACAGATGTGCTAGCAGAACATGCTACTCTATTCATTTATTGTTACGGGGACTGACTTACCTTGTGCTTATAGTAGTTGTGAGGATGGTGCTTGAGGACCACCTATGTTGGATGCACACAGTGCCCTGCCTATACATGGTATGTTACAGGTAATGTGATGTGTGTCTCATCCAATTTACTGTGTGTGTGAGTCAGAGAGAGGTGTCAGTCCCTGGGGTCCCTACAGTGTCAGTGTGTGTGCTATGCATTGTTTCTTTGCCAAGGCATGGGCATACTGGGCATGCCTCCATCTGCCTATGGGAGCAGGCTCAGGGGCCTCCTCCTGTGAGTCCCTCTGTGCCTGTGGGGACCTTGGCAATGGTGGTGGGATGTATGTCCCTTCCCCATGCTGTTCCTGCTGCAGCTGTTTCCACAGGATCATATTGTGTAGCATGGCACATACTATGAACATGTGTGCACATGTGGCTGGAGAGTACTGCAAGGCTCCACCAGATATGTCAAGACAGCAGAACCATGACTTGACCATCCCAAACATATGCTCTATAATTATCTTGGCTTGTGTGTGTGCCTCATTATGGCATTCTTGTGTGGGTGTGTGTGCCTTTCTGATGAGTGTCATCATCCATGACTCAAGTACATAGCCAGCATCCCCCACCAGATGGCCATATGGGATGCCCCCACTGGCAAATGCCTGGTACAGCTGTGGGAGTCGTGATAGCTTCCAGGGCTACAAGCACACATGTTCATGATAATGCCCTGGGCATTGCACATGACCTGGCAGTTGATGGAGGGGTATCCCTTGCGGTTTATGTAGACCCTACCCTGTTCACCGAGTGGTGCTTTGATGTGGATGTGCATGCAGCCTATGGCACCCAGTACCTCCACGTATTCTGCTACACGGTAGAAGAAATGCATATTTCTGGTCCTCTCCTCACAGGTGTTGGGGAAGTAAATGTGCTCACCAGCATGTGGTAGCATGGCATCCAGGAACTGGTGGAGTGCCCTGGATGCAGATGCCTGTGAGACCCCCACAATGTCCCCAGTAGGTCTTGGGAAAGTACCTGTAGCTAAAATTCTTATGGCTACACATGCCTTGGTATCCACTGGGATGGGTTCCCCTCTGTTGGTTCTAGCTCTGACTTGAGGCCGGCACATCATAGTGATTTGCTGATGTCTCTGTCCACCCTATAGTACTCTACTATCTCCAGATCATGTAGCCCCTGGTAGGTTACCCTGGGTCTGAACACTCTTCTCCTCCTCCGTGGTCTGTGGTGGTTGTCAGCATTATCCTCCATCATCAGCCTCTTGCACATACTGATGGATCAAAGCAATAGCAGCCCCTAACATTTTCCAAGTTAAAATTCCCCTGCATGTATACAACAATGGCGCAGAGTTTGTGGGGAAAACCAGACTGTAAGGTGTTTCCATCATTTATACTGTTGTGCTGCTGATGCTGCCTGTATGATTGGCTGACTACGATACATTCTAGCTGCTGGCTATATTACTCATGGCTTTGCTTTGGTCACTGTGAGTGTTAGAGGCATTAGTGGCAATTTGTGCATGACTACCTTTATTCTGCTGTTGCCCTTTTTTTAACAAATTTTTACTTACATCTCCTCCCATTTTCAGCTATGTAGCCACCTGCCAGCTGTGTTATCGTGTGCTTTGCATGGCCCATTGTGAGTTTCAAGAGTCCCATATTAGTGATTTTTACTTCATTTCTCCTTTATTGTGCTGTTCCCCTTCATTTCTTTTTTTTACATCTCCTCCCATTTTCAGCTATGCAGCCACCTGCCAGCTCTACTATCGAGTGCTTTCAATGGCCCATTGTGAGTTGCAGAAACCCATATTACTGATTTGTACTGCATTTCAATTGTTCTGCTACTTCCTTTTGCGTTTCCTATATCCTTCCTGTTTCAGCCCCTAGCTAGTGTAAACAGCAAGAAATGGGCCTCCCCTGGGCATGAACATGCTCCTCAGTTCATGAACTGAGACTATACAGCCTCAGACACATCTCCTCGCTTAGCTGTGCTTAGCTAAGCAGAAAAACAGGCAACAGAGCTCCAATGTGCTTACAGCAAGCATGACACACCCCCTTTTCATGTTACTTGCTCCTCCTGCCTACACGATCATGTTAGAGTACCTACACAGTTAGGTGCAGTGTGAGACTTAGATGAAATTTGTGATTCAGTATAAGTCCCCTCATTAACATACTCCACTGCCTTAATTCCTAGTTACTGCACTACACACAAGTCTTCCCCTTAGCAACCACTGTTCCCTGCCATTGTTTATTTTTTGCATGCCATTGACTATAATGGCAGAATGCAGATTTCCATAATACTTATGTTTTCCCCCTTTTTTATTTTCTGCCCCTTCCCATTCGCGTACCACTTCCCACAAATTTGATGGCCGAGATCAGCCAACAAACATAAAAGTTTAATTTTTATTCATAGGGAGTGGTTTTCCATGCCAGTGGCCATATATTTGGCCATTGGCATGCATAATCACTCTAATACATGCTTTATTGACAGCTGACATATCTCCGTTGTGTTTTTTCCAGAAATGTATATGGTTAGTAACAATACATTTCTGCAACTAACAGTGTTCCTGCAAAGAGACCTGGCAGGTTGGTGAATCGCTAATTCACCTCATTTGCGTGGTTTTCACCAGCAAATGAGGTGATTAGCATCCTGCATGAGTTTCCATACAGGAACAGTGTTAGAGCACTCATGCACGTCAAAACAACACATACCTGGATGCCATTTTCCATGCAGGAGCAGCTACACTGTTCCTGCATGGAAAATTTTCATTAGTGAATCCTGGGGAATGAATAAAAAGTACTATTTACAGTTAAATCTCTTACTCTAAATTAACCCCATCACCTTAAAAAGATGAGTCTCACCTGATTTGGCAAAATATCTCCCTATGTTTCTTTATTTAAATATGTGCTATTGCCAAGTTGTTAAACAAAAAAATCAAAAATAGCCACATTTCATATGTTTTTTTTTACCAATGTGCAATAAAAAAAATTTACAGTTATATCACCTACCCTGTTTTCTAACTTTACCTGAAGAACAACCAATCCCCTTATTAAGAAAGTGAACAAAAGGAACCCCAGCCAATCCAGTAACACTTTTACTTATGCATTTATTTATTTATTTATTTATTTATTTATTTATTTATTAATGCAACAACTTGTTGCAGTTCACTATTGTTGCCTGAACTGAAAAATTGACCATACACACTCCTCACTATGAAGAATGAAAACAAAACTTAAAAAATAAATAAATATGCAAACAAAGAGCCAAGTCACACTGCAAAGTATGATCACTTGCAGTTACCCAGCAGAAGAACTAGTCATATCAGTTATTAATGCACAGACAGAGAAACTTGCAAGCAACTGATGAATAAATAAATAAAAACAATCCTGTGAACAATTCAGTATCCAAAAAATAACACCAAAGCTGAGCAAAAACCACCTTTATAATGACACAAAGCTTTCAGGTATTAAAAGATCGTATAATAGAACACAAGTCTGAGATTAGAAGGGCTTGTGAAAATAATGCATTATTTAAGCATATTAACACTTATGGTTTAGAACATAAATTTAAGTTTAGAGTAATTGATGCTGTTTATCCATACATTAGAGGAGGTGATATGGGCAATTCATTAGAGGTCAAGGAGTTTGAATGGATTGTTAGATTTTCAGCAGATAGTAAACCAGGATTGAATTCTGCTGTTTCTTTGAAGCCTGTTTTGACTAAAATACAGCGTAATAAGTTAAAGTAAGGCTTGTTTGTATACTTATAAATGTAAATAGTATATATTTTCTATTTATATGTAAATAATTTCTTTATATATGTAAAAAATTTTTATTAATGAAATTTTTTATTAATGAATTTTTATTAATATATTTTTTGTATACATTAAATTTCTTATGTATGTAGATTTTGGTATAGATACTATTTGACTTTTTATTGCATTACTGCTTTAATTTGTTCACATGATGTTGGGCTGTGGGTCATGTGATTTTTGACTCTTATTTAAACTTTGCTTTTTAATGAACCTGTATTAAGCATTGAGATAGGGTGTAATACCTGAAGCTTTGGGTCGTTATAAAGGTGGTTTTTGCTCAGCGTTGGTGTTATTTTTTGGATTATCTTTACAGCGGTGTGTGCTTATAACAATTCAGTATCACCAGCCAGTACAAGATTTATTAATTCTGTAAAAGGTTGCTGGTGCTGAAGCATATTTTCTAAAATCTTAGAGAAACCAACCCGATACCAACAACTCCCCTTAACTAAAGGCACATTTGCAGCTGCTGATGTCACTGACATACCTCCTCCACTTCCCTCTCCCCCTGCATAGTACTTGCTAAAGTATGAAAAGCCACATGAAAGAACCAGGAAGCTGGTTAACTCACTTACTCCTTCTTCTTTTTCTTTTGGCTGTTCCCATTAGGGGTCACCACAGTGGATCATCTGTTTCCATTTCTTCCTGTCCTCTGCATCTTGCTCTGCCACAACAACCACCTGCATGTCCTCTCTCACCACATCCATAAACCTTTTCTTAGGCCTTCCTCTTTTCCTCTTACCTGGCAGCTTCATCCTTAGCATCCTTTTCCCAATATACCCAGCATCCCTCCTCAGCACATGTGCAAACCAACGTAATCCCGCCTCTCTGGCTTTGTCTCCAAACTGTCCAACCTGGGCTGACCCTCTAATATACTTATTCCTAATCCTGTCTACCCTCATCACACCCAATGCAAATCTTAACATCTTTAACTCTGCCACATCCAGCTCTGACTTCTGCCTTTTTGTCAATGCCACTATCTCCGACCCATATAACACAGCTGGTCTCACTACCCTCTTGTAGACCTTCCCTTTCACTCTTACTGGTACTCGTCTGTCACAAATCACTCCTGATACTCTTCTCCATGCACTCCATCCTGCCTGTACTCTCTTCTTCACCTCTCTTCCACACTTGCCATTACTCTGAACTGCTGATCTCAAGTATTTAAGCTCATCCACCTTCGCCAACTCTACTCCCTGCATCCTCACCATTTCTCTATCCTCCATCTCATTCAAACACATATATTCTGTCTTAGTCCTGCTGACCTTCATTCCTCTCCTCTCTAGAGCATGTCTCTACCTCTCCAGGGTCTCTTCAACCTGTTCCCTACACTCACTACATATCACAATGTCATCTGCAAACATCATAGTCCATGGGGACTCCTGCCTGATCTTGTCTGTCAACCTGTCCATCACCACTGCAAATAACAAAGGGCTCAGAGCTGATCTTTGATGTAATCCCACCTCCACCTTAAATGCATCTGTCACTCCCACTGCAGATCTCACCTCTGTCACACTATCCTTGTACACATCCTGTACCACTCTTACATACTTCTCTGCCACTCCCGACTTCCTCATACAAAACCACAGCTCCTTTCTAGGCACCCTGTCATATGCTTTCTCTAAGTCCACAAAGACACAATGCAACTCCTTCTGACCTTGTCTGTACTTCTCCATCAACACTTTCAGACCAAACATTGCATCTGTTGTGCTCTTTCTTGTATACATGCATTTCACACCCACAGCTCTATATAGCATCCAGAATTTTTTTTAGATCTGTCTTCATTTACTAAGCAACTAATCAGCTAATAATATACAGAGTTAGATAGTATAAGGAGTTATTAACAAAACAACACTAGGACAGTTAATCTAGGATGGTCCTGCTGTAAAAAATTTAAGCATTGTTCATCACTTATTTTTCATATTTTCATATTTAAGTTCATGTGATAGCTGAGACCCCTGTATGCTATTGATGGCTATGATGAGATATGTCATGGAGGGAGGCATAACCCTTCATTGTCAATGTCTATTTTTATTACACCATACCTGATATATTGCTAGCTGTTTGTTAGTAATTATGAAAATAAATAATATTTCTATATTTATGTAATACTTCAAAAAACAAGACACTGAAACTGTTGAGTGACATCAGGTGAAACCTTAAATGTTGTTGAGGAAAACTGTCTTTCATAGTTGCACTGTAAGTACATCTGTTATTTATATTGCTAATTATAACAATTAAGCGTATGTTTTCATATTTCTATAAATATGTCAATAAAATATGCACTTATAGAAAATTTCTTGTTGCTATGTGAAAATTTATGTTTGGTTAGCAAAAATATTCTAAGAATATATGTCTAGATTATACAGGTCCGAGATATGACAAGTTGCTTATGAAAGTAAATATAAATTTGGTTTTGTGTGCATTATAATATGTTGTGTCTTTTGGCTTTTCATGGTTAGGGGTCGCCACAGCGGAACTCTGGTCTGCTAATGATTGGCAGTAGATTTTTACGTGCCGAGTTGCCGGCCCTGATGCACAACCTTCAAAGAAGGTACACCCATTCACACATGTCTCCACACAGAAGACGCTCTAGCTGAGAATCGAACAGGACAACGTCTTACTGTGAGGCGACAATGCTACCGCAGCACCACCACCGAGTATTTATAGAAAGAATATGAATGCACTGTTATCATTGCAAATAATACTTCTTACTGAAAACACTGTTATTTATATAGTTTTAATAGCTTTGATTACTCACAAAATATTTACTTTTGTTTATCTTATGCTTTTCAAGTTTATTTTTCAGAAAATGCTCTGTAATGCAAGATGTGTGTAGGCTGCTACAGTTCTGATATTCCACACCACTTAGGTGTTAATGAGTTAAATTTCACATGATTTTCCCCTACCTTCGACTGTGTTAAATGGGCAATCATTACCTATTAACTGACTAGGGTGAAAACAATTATAAATATACAAATGCCTGATGAGCTGCAAATTAGTATGCTGTCTCTAGCAAAGCATCTGCATGTGCTACATGACCATTTTGTTTTCTTTAATTTTAGCTTTCTCCCACTGGGTCCTACTGCCTAGCTGGTGCAACACCCTCCCCCCACTCCACAAACACTTTACTGAAGTGCATATGGTGAAGATGCCTCTCCATGTCTTTGCTTGGTTGTAAATTTAGCAATTTTTTGTTGTACCATTGTTCTAATTTTCTTATTAGAGTTGTGTTAATATCTGTAAGAGTAAGGGAAGCATAATATAGAGTAGTGAGAATAAAGGTAGTACCTCTTATTATGCAAGATTGTACAGTGAGAAAGACAGAGACTCTATTCAGAAAGCCTAATTTGTGAGGCACTTTTTAATATGCTTTGAATATCAATATCAAATTTTAGTTGATGTTCTACAGTAACACCTAGCAATTTGCTTTGAGACATGCCTTCCCATACTGAAAGAAATGGAAGGGGGAATTTAAATAGACTTCTAAGCCTTTGTCTACACCTCAAAAGCAATGGGCCATTTGGAAACAGAATCAAGACTCAAAGGGTAAAGAAAGTAAAATAACTATTGAAGTGTGGAAAGGGTTCCCCAAGCAGAAGAAAATTATTTTTTGAGAGAGCCTATTCATACAAAATGAAGACAAAATCCTATGCCTGCATTTACAGGAGAAGAGGCCTTGGCTTCCACTTTATATCAGAACAATGATAAACACAATTTATTTATTATTTGTTTACCGCAAAAGTCCAACTTTGAATGAAGCCAATTTTCAGCAGAGGCCCAGGGAGAAATGCTCCAGATGAATGTCTTTGTGATGTGGGAGGAAACCGGAGCACCTGGAGGAAACCCACGTGAACACAGGGAGGATATGCAAACTCCGCACAGAAGGCACCGCTGCCGAGAATCGAACCTCTTGCTGGGAGACAACAACACTACCCCTGCACCATTGCACTGCCCAATGCTGAACAGGCTGACCTATTGATATGTCACATCAGTTTCAATAAGGTGCAGTGAGAAGACAATGCACTAAGTAGGGATAGAAAGAATATTGACAGAGTACAATGGTAAATGATAGAACATAACACTCCCACTTCATACCCATACTTTAAAATAAGAAACAACCTGAAGTACAAGGTAACTGAAAGCAAAGAACTGATAGTGAGCCATTTATTAGTTCCAAGGCTTTTAGAACACTTATAACAAAATTAGCATGCAGCCACATGTTTTGGTGGCCACTTAGGAAATGATAAAACAACAGCTGTGATTTCAACTAGATGTTACCAGTCTGGTATTATGAAGAACATAGAACATTTGTGTGCAGCTTGCCTGTAATGTCAAAAGACAGCACCTAGCCCATGGTTTAAGAATCTTTAATATCCTTACCTGTAATGAAATCCCATTTGAAAGAATAGTAATGGACGTTGCATGTCCTCTTGTATAACTGAATAAGGTCCATCAGTTTATCCTGGAAAAGACTGACAATGCAAAAGAAAAATTCTTGAGTCAATACCCCTACCAATAGTTAATGCAAAGTTCACAACAAAAGAACTACTATGGCTTTTTAGAGTAGGAATTCTCCCAGACACTCTTACTGACTAAGGCATTCATTCCTATCTAGAGTACTGCATGAACTCTGTCAATTTTTTTAAAATGAAACAGCTAATGAGATCTGCAGACACATATGCTAGTTGAGTGTTTTTTTTTTTTAAAAAACTTGAAAATCTATCCCTGTAATTCATTAAAAACAAGTGTGGCCCATAAAAGCTGCAAGCAGCATAGGCTATTTCTGTAATTTTGAAAAATGTGATTCAGAGACTCATTAGCCTTAAAGGGGAAATTCCTCATAATCTGCTAATTTGTATGTCTCTGAATTGCATGGTGTTATCACTAATGCTAGTCAGCACTTTCCTGCAGTAATAACCTCTGGTATTCCATGCATCACATTGGTGCATGAACTTCCTCATTTATTCTCTCTCTCTCACACACACACACACACACACACACACACACACACACACACACACACACACACACACCACCAAATCTGTCACCTCTACCTGTGTTTAAAGAATGTCCCTGATATAGCCTCTTAATTTTCCACTGCCCTATTGTAAATCGCAGATGATTACAGTTAATCAGTAATGCCAGCCATTCAAGTTGCATTCTTTTTATTGCTTAGAAACTGCATCATGATGCTAGACCTGTTGCTAAATTAACTTTTTTAAGTGATTAAAAGTAATATTTGAACATTATCCCTGGTGTAGTCTAGTGTTTCTCTTGGCTTTATCTGGAAGTGTTCAGAACATCTATTTAGAGGTATGACAGCCCCTCCACACAAACATCCCCATCTCTTCCAACTGCCTTGATTTCACAGAATGTCCCTGACTTTGCCTTTTATACTTGCCTTGTCCCTTGTTACTACAGTCAGTCACCTATGCAATTTCTGAAATTTGGGGAATAAATATAATGAACTGAAACTGTTAATATCAAATAATTTCAATAGCTGAGGCTTGGCCACCATTGAATATGTGATTTCTGAATTATAATTGTTATCAGTATATTAGATTAAAACCCAGAGGTGGAATGGTTTTGTTACTGGTTCAGGAGTTTATAATATCAGTACTAATTGTTTTCTGATAATACAAAGAAAATTCTTAAAATGGGTTTTTGTTTATACTGAAACTATAAGATTTGTGATTTATCTCAAACCTAGAATGGATACAAATATGCATAAAGAATATTTGGAATTCTTACTCATAAAACTTGGGTATAAGAGTATGATATTAATGGAAGATTTTAATGATCTCAGTATAAACCGGGAAGAAGGTAGAGCAGACAATCGGTATACTAGATAATTCATAGAAATTCTATCCCTTCACATGTTTATTCAACTCATGTATGAAAATATGAGGGGGAAATATTAGATCTTGGGCCTACAAATATTCATAATATTATAACAGATTTATAACAGATGTAGAAGCTGGTGCACCCTTTGGTAAATATGACCATAATTCGATACCATTTACTAGGATGTGGCTGCCATACACTACTAGTAGGAACTATCATTTTGGATTACTCAATAATGAAGCAACCAGTGAAGAAATTATTAGAACAGATTAGAAGAGAATAAACATAGACAGGAATAATGATTATGGATAGATACACAATGCTACAGAAAATATTGAAGGATTATGTGGATGCCACAGTTGATACTGTTAATAGTTATACTATAAATAAGTACCACAATGGTGGAGTTGGAAGTTAATGAAACTGTATAAAAAAAAAACAGTTATCAATTATATAAACGTATGTATGTATAATGTACCTTAATTGCACTAGTTCTGTTTTGTGTAATGTGTTTCAACTTATAATTGTGTTTTGTATAACCATGCACTCCCATACGAACTGCTTTTGTTGAGCTTTTCTCCCTGGGCCTCCACTGAAAATGGGATCTCCTTGGCTCAGTGGACTTTCCCAGTTAACAAATTCCAATAAATTAAATAAATAAATAAATAAATAAAAGGTATCCAACCAATAGAAGTAAGCCGTAAGTCCAAATTAAATAAACTAGCTAATAAATTGTAATGTTCAATAACATCTGAAAAGATAAAGCTTGAAATAAGCTATATATATTGAATAACACAAAGGCTTATTATAGCAATATAAACTATTTCAGAAAATCTAGTAATTCTATTAATGTACTGAAAAATAATACTTTAATTGATTTAAGAGATAATGTTGAGGAATTTAGAAGTTGCTTTAGAAGTAAAGAACAAAACATGAAACACAGTGAAAGCCTTATGAAGTACTGAAATTCAGAAGGAAGTTGTCTAGTAATAATTAAGTTGAGTATTAAGACTTCACTTAAAAAGGTAAAGAATAATACATCAATGAGACTTGAGAGTTTACAAACAGCATTAATAAGAAATATTCTCGACATTATTTATTATCTTACACTTTGTTTTTAATAACATGCTTATGAATGTGATAGTGCCATAAATGTAGAAACTATTAAACATTACTCCTATATTTAAAAAGGGAAAAAACACTAATATCACAAATAACAGGCCAAAGTCATTGTCACAGATACTTTGCAAATATTTTGAGAGATGTGTAATAGAGTTAATTTTTAAGGAAGACAAATGTTATTGATTTACATCAATATGGGTATAAAGGGGAGGTTTGTCCTGACAAACTTGACAGAATTTTTATGAGCAATTATCTTTAGATGTGGATTTAGGATTATCTTATGGTACATTTTTAGACCTAGCTAAGGCATTTGACCCTTTAACTTTTATCATTCCATTTGCAAAGTTTTGTTTGACTTAGAATATAATCCTTATACTGGTAAATGGACAATGAACAAGCTTATTGATAGGAGACAAACAGTAGTTAATGGGGGTTGTTCTCCAGCAAACAAAATGGGGGTGTCCCTCAGGGCACAGTACTGGCTCCACTATTGTTTAATCTTGTTTTTTTCAACTATTCCAACACAAAGTTCAGTTTAGATGAACAAATATGCTGCTGACCACAAGATAGGCTTTGTTGTGGTGAGTAAGAAAGATTATTGTTTGAGCAGAATTACTGAATGAGCATCTGCTGTTGGAGTTTCATTTACTATTGATAGATGTAAAGTTATGTATTTTGAAAAATCATCACCAAGGCAAAACATTAACCTACGTGATACAGTTTTGGAAGAGGTATCTCAGTATATGTATTTGGGTTTAATTATTTCCAGTAGTTTATTCTTTTCCAAATATCTTGATATAATTATCTGCAAGACCATTACACAGATGGGATAGTAAGTAAAGAATGTTTTGAATAGATGGAAAATATGATTAATCTTTACAAGTCTTTTGTTAGACCCCTTTAGGAAGTTCAAATTGCTCATTTTGCATGTACACAACTGGAAATATGTATAGGTTAGAATCGGTGCAAAGAGATTCCGATTAAATAATTTGTTAACTATTAAATCTATTATAAAGAAAGATGTAAAAAGACAAATCTTTATTCTTTACAAAATAGATATTATAGAGGACAGATTATGTTAGCATATAAGGTAATAAGGTGTGAGGAATCAAGATTACTATTAAATTTAGATATGTTAGTAGCAGTATGACACTTAAATATAAGAGCATGAACTTTAAAGTATGTCTAAATAGAACAATATTAAAATTAAAATATTACTCAAAACATTTAAACTCTTTGGAATCATTTTCCATTTAGGGTTCATAATTCAAATAGTTTAGACTTGTTTAAAAAATAGATAGTTGGGTAGGTTCTCACATGTTTAATCCATTCTTTAAGTAGTCTGTGTTCCTTGAGGGCCTTAGGACCAGAGCACAGTAAACTAATGTTATAATTTATGAACTAATGACTAATAGCAGACATCTGAGTTTTAAACTTAATAATAATAAATATTAAATAATAAATAAAATAAACCAAGTGCTCCATAGGACCAAAACTTGTATCCAGAAAGCGTTAATTGTCTTACAGCTTAAAAAGTTTAAAAACAAACAGCTGTTGTAAAAAAATCAAACAGATTTAGCGCTTTCGTCTTACAAGTAAAAGACATTATCAGAAGAACCATTGCTTTAAGAGCAGCTAGGCTTTTATAACCAAAACCTCACCCTTAATTGAAAACAAGTCATGAAGCCAAGTCCTGCATTTAAAGCTATATACTCAGCTAGCATTCACCTTGAATAGCTATGTGTAATAAATGGTTACAAAATAAAACATCATGAATAAAATAAGTAAAAATAATGTACATATATACTTGCTGTGCTTGCAGAAGCCATACTACAAAAGCAACAAACAATTACATGTTCTTACGTACATTGCATCAACTTGTCTTTTGCCAGCTTGCATTTAGACAGCCTATATTTTTATTGAGCTTTCTTTTAGCTCACTGGCAATAGAAACTGTTTTGTTTAAGCCTGGTGGCACAGTAGCATTAAATCTCAACTGCCAAAGCATTTCTTTATGCAACAACTTATTCTTACAGTCCCCACAATATGCTGCCATATCAACTTGGTCTACAGCAAAGAACATAAAACCCACACAGGTGACAGAGTACCTTGCTAAAGCACTGCTGTTGTCATTTCGCTGGATGCTATATATGCTTATTAAAAGCACTATTGGTTTTGCCAGTGTAAAAAGCTTGGCATTGTGTGCACACAGAAAAATAAATCACTCTCTCCTTGAAACAATTAAATCTGCCTCCCTTGGCATAGCCCCCAATTGTATCATATAGCCACCCTTCATAGTTCCCTTCAACAAAGCCACATTGATTGCATCTTCCACATTTAGAATTTTTAGGAGAATTATCCATCCTGCACGTAGGTTTATTCTCCAAAATACTTTTAAAAGTACTCCATCTTTTAAAAGTGAAAGTAGGCTTAACCCCATTAAATCTCAGTGTAGCCTCATTGCTACTTATAATAAACCAATTTTTCTAAATGATCTTTTGTATTTCCTTGACATCAAGTGAGTAATGAAAAACCATGTTAGTACTTAAATCAAGGGACAGGATGTTGTGAGCAACAACATCTGGATTATTGTTGTATCCATGTTTAAAAATGGAACCACATATACCATTTTGTTCAATCCATACCTGTTCTGTCACCTCATCCACCAGGGCACAAGGATCATTACATTCCAAAAACATTCTTTTCAAGACAATACATTTTGCTTGGCACATGTTGTCATTTGATATCACTCTAGATACCCTAATAAATTGACTTTTTATAATGCCTTTTTCTGGCAGTATGGGTGGCAGCTGAAATAAAATGAAAAATAATTACAATAAGTGGACTTTCTAAATATACCTGTTTCCAGGGTTCTGTCTGGTGAACATTGAATTTTAATGTCCAAATACGCAATTTCTTTGGCATTGACATGGTATGTAAAATCCAGAAACTCAGTACTATGTTGCATCAACTACAACAGTTCATTAAATTGATTTATATTACCTTGCCACAAAATTAACAGGTCATCTAAATATCTGTAGTAAGCTTTACAAAGCTGAAAAAGTGGAAACTTGAACAAGGACATTAATTCCCACCTTAACAAAATACCATTTGCAAACATGGGGGCACAAATGGCCTCCATGGCCACCCCAGAACACTGTTTATAATATTTGTTGCCAAACACCAGGAAATTGTTGGACAAAATTATTTCCATGAAATCATATATTAAATTTTCATCATTTTCAGTTAGTCCCCCATAAAGTTTAACTATCTCATCAGACCATAATAAACTCTATTCTTGTGGGATGACAGAAAACAGACTTTCAATGTCGCAGGTAATAAAGTAATGAAAATCATGGTCAGCCTGCCTTATTTTGTCCAACAAACCCCATGAATCATGAATGATATGTCCAAAAGGTTTAAACATTTTTTTTGTTTTGTGTCAACAAATTTGGCCAATGTGGCTCAGTGATGGACACTGCTGAAGCCACAATAGGCCGTAAAGGTGGATCCCTGATGTTCGAATGTAACTTTGGGATGCCAAAATTTCTTGGGATAATAGGGTCCTGCACTTTTAAAAATTCATATAAATCTTCTGGCAACTGCTCAGACAGGAACAGCTCTTTTAATGCTATTCTCACTGCCCTATATGCTATGTTTATCTCATTTAATGAAACAACATTATATACAGCATTGTCACATAACAAGTTAAGCATTCTCCCCTGATAATCAAGGTTGTACATAATTATAAGTCCTCCACCTTTATCAGGATGCATGCAGCTAATGTCTACATCTTGTGTAATACATGTTAAAATGTCCTTTTCATAGCGTGACAAATTGTAGTAGCATTGTTGGCACCTTTGTTGTAATAAATCTCTAATCTCCTTTTCATAAATTCATTCAAAAGTGTAAACAACAGGGTGCAATGAGGGATTAATGACACTTTTCCTTTTTAAATTGTCATTATATGCCCTCACCCTGCCATCATCATTAGTGCCATTCATAATATCAAGATTTAATTTTCTCATAAAGAGCTTCAAGTCTTAAATTGTGTGCTTAATGCTGGCCCTACATGAGGGTACAAAGTTAAACCCTTTTAAAAAGAGGGTATGATGGACAGGCTCCACTGCAAGCTCAGTAAAATGATATATATATATATATATATATATATATATATATATATATATATATATATATATATATATTGAGTTGTTTATAAGATGTAACTTTAACAGTACCTGAAGGGCTGTAATAAACAACTTCAGACATTATCTCCTGCTCTGGGTGTTGTTTCTGCCTTGTTGCCATCTCCCTTGCCTCACATTCTGGTTCCCGCTCGGTGGTTTCCAATGGTTGTTACCATAATTCCCTTGCCACTGCTGGTTGACAATATATTGGGAATGTCTGGATGGTGGTGTCTCCACTGAGCACTTGCAAGATTCCAAAGGTAGATTGACAGAATGCATGAACCCTGTGCCAGATATTTGGTAACCTACCTGAATGACAAAACATTTTTTCTGAAAGCTGGGTAAGAAATATCTTAAAGCTCTTTTACATTCCCTGCAATAAGCTGGGTTGGTAGGCAATACAGCAATGTGGAAATTAGACATGTCAGAAGCCTACTATTTGGAGGTGGTGCAGTGGTTAGCATTGCTGCCTCACAGCAAAAGGTTCTCCAGTTCAATCCTCGGCTGGGGTGCCTTCTGTGCGGATTTTGCATGTCCTCCCTGTGGTCGCGTGGTTTTCCTCCGGGTGCTCCGGTTTCCTCCCACATCCCAAAGACATGCTGTAGGTGGATTGGACACACTAAATTGGCCCTGGGCATGAGTGCATGCATGTGTGTGCCTTCTGTGGAAGGTTGGGTGCCGGGTTGGCAACTTGACACCGTAAAACTCCACTGCCAATCATGAGCGGACAGTGATCTTATGTGGTGACCCCTAACCAGGAAAAGCTGAAAGAAGAAGCCTACTATTTGGAGTATATAATAGCCTATGGATAGTGAAACCTCAGACTAAAAAACTCTAGCAGTACAAAACTGCCCCACTCCAACCATTAAGAAACGGGTTAAAGCTTTTTTTAGGCCTGACTACTTTTATTGGAATTTTATTTCTAATTTAGTGCCAATGCTGGTCCTTTGATTTTACAAAAGATATGTCTCCCCTGAAGGTTAAAACAAGACTTTAGGGATCTAGAAAATGTTATGTGCATGAGTGCATGACCAGGAATGATACATCCATACTTTTCTAAACAATTTTGAATGCATACAGATGCCACTGAAGTACACTTAGGTGCAGTCTTGTCTCAGACTATAGATGGAGATGACCACTTCATCTGTTATGTAAGTAGAAAACTTAACAATGCTGAAAGGCATGATTCAACAACTGGGAGAGAGAGGAATGCCTTGCTATATGATGGTCTTTCACTACTCTAAAATACAATTTATTGTGCAGAGAATTTATGTTTATCACTAACCTTGTCTGTCTACAATGGTTCTACTATCAAAAGGACTGCAACACAAAATTGTCCATGTGGACTTTGACCTTCCAGTCCTATAACTTTTAAAATTTAGTATCATTCAGGCTGCAGTAACTTGAATGAGGATGGACTGTCTCAGGTTTACAACCTATGTGACAGTGCTAGGACTAGTGGTTCTAGGCTGGGGGTGGGGGGGTAGTCTTGTAATGTATTGACAGCTGAGCCTGGGAAGTATACCAGTTGTTGCAGTTTTCTGTCTGCTGTTTGTATATTGGTTGGACTTGCCTTTGCTGGAGTGTATGTCATATATAGTAGATGGATTGTAGAGTTTCTTTATTTGAAACAGGCAGGTAATCCAGATACAGGGGTAACACTCAATGAGAACTACGCAAGCAGCTGCTACCTTTAGCTCTATATCCTGTTCAATACTTCCTGAGGGAGACAAATTCCTGAACTCTTGGCCTAGAGCGGGTTGTGAAGAGGAGTCTGCAGGGTGCTATACTGTATGTGAGGAATGAAGGCAGTCTGTATGGTGTACAAAAATGGAAACAGAGATGAGAACAGGCAGAGAAGGAGTCCCTGTAGAAAGACAAGACTGCACTATGTTTGAGCTCTGAAGAAAGAGAAAAGTCCTCATTGGGGGCAAGCACTATACACACTTTAAAAAAGCTGCCTGTTATGGGAGGTACGGGCAAAGACAGAAGACAATGAACCGCAACTTCACTTGCAGATTACCTAGTAAATAATGTACTATTATGGCTTTGTTACAAGGAGCATTTGAAGGGTCAAAGGCTGTAGTTTGAGTTAGCAAGTGTCTTTTGTTATTGAGCCAACGGATTAAGTCAAGCTTTGGTTTGCTTCCATTTGATTGTATTGTTTTTCAAAACTATATTTATGTTGACTGAAATAAAAGCAAATGTGTGCTGGTAGAAACTAAAGCTAAAGCTTCTAGTTTCTTGGATGGTTGGAAATGTAAATTGTTGAGCTAATTCTCCTTGAGATATCATAGGAGATTGTTCTTTATAAATCTTTTTAGTGGGCAGTTCTGATGGGATTAAAACTGATTTGCCTTAGAAACCTACTTTGCTATATAGCTGACAAGAGACAGAGTTGTAGTACATGAATTAGATTCATTCTTTGGAAAACTGACTTAGTGATGTGCATTGTATGACAGAGGCAAGATGCTGTCACAGAAGAAAATGCCTGAAAGTAAAACTTCTAAATAACCAGTCTTTTGTTTACCAGAAGTTACATACAATTTACCTTCTTATTTTAAGAAGCACACACACATACATTTTACATTACTGGATTTCAGAAATGTTTTCTGTTTGTGTTGGCTTGGCGATTAATAAGTGTACTTGTAGCAGGGGAGGCTCTCAGAAGCTTACACAGCACTAACTGGTGCCGGCGGCGGGGGGGTTTACGTCACTTTGAGTCAATCATTCACCCCAGACAAATGTTTTCAGTCATCCATGAAACTTGGAAGTTGAGTCTAATGGATATTATCTGGTTAAGGAATGACTTACAACTTAGATAACTAACTAAATATGTGATCACATTTAATTTGTATGCTTTTGCAGTCTAGCCTAAACAGTCAAGAGAGATATAATCACTACAACAGTATTTCTAAATCAACACACTAAATCAACACACAACTAATACTTCATGAATAGTGCTGCTTAGAGATAACAATAATAATATATTCATAATTTCCTATCTAATATATTCCTTGCTAGGGTTGCCACCTTTTAAGCAGGCCAAAGTGGGACATGGGGGTGTGGCCAATATGACACTGGCCACACCCTCTACTGTGACGTCACCACCAGAGTGGTGAAGGAGATGCTGTTATGGGTACGACAGATGACTGCTGGAGTGGCTAGCTGGTTGGTGGGAGTAGCAGCTGGATGGATGAATGGCTTGATGGATGGATGGCTGAATGAATGGATGCATAGTTGGATGGATGGATGGCTGCATGAATGGATGGATGGCTGGCTGCATAAATGGCTGGGGGCTGGATGGATGGCTGGCTGAAGTGGCTAGCTGGTTGGTGGGAGTAGCTGCTGGATGGATGGCTTGATGGATGGATGACTGGCTGCATGAATGGATGGATGGATGGATGGATGGATGGATGGATGGATGGATGGATGGAGGAGGAGGATGGCTGGCTGGCTGGAGGAGGATGGCTGGCTGGCTGGCTGGATGGCTGGATGGATGGAGGAGGAGGATGGCTGGCTGGATGAAGGATGGCTGGCTGGCTGGCTGGCTGGAGGAGGATGCCTGGCTGGCTGGCTGGATGGATGGAGAAGGATGGCTGGCTGGCTGGATGGATGGATGGATGGATGAAGGAGGATGGCTGGCTGGCTGGATGGAGGAGGAGGATGGCTGGCTGGCTGGCTGGAGGAGGATGGCTGGCTGGCTGGCTGGCTGGAGGAGGAGGATGGCTGGCTGGCTGGATGGAGGAAGATGGTTGGCTGGCTGGATCGCTTGTTATGAAAAAAAAATCTAGGTCTTTTTTTAGCGGCTGTAGAAGCACTTAAAACAAAGTGCTTCTACAGCCACGATCTTTGCAGGGCTCTTCCTGCCCCAATCCCCACCCCTTTCGTGAATTGCAGCCAATTGCTGCATGAATTAAAGCACCTGGGCCTAACAGGCAGCAGCTTTGCCTGCAGGTCTGGGTTGGTGACGTAACTGAATTGCCGTGAAAAATCCAGAAGTAATTGTGACTTTTCCACAACAATTCAGTGTGATCACAAAAGCGGGACTTTTCAGGTCCCACTACTTGATACAACGGGCAACGGGATAAGGTGGCTTAACCCGTGAGTGACCCGCTGACAACGGGATGGGTGGCAACCTTATTCTTTGCCCTTTGTCCAGATTTAATAATGTAATCTATGACAGATAAGGGAAAAGTCAGAAAATCAGAAGTACATTAAAACTCTGTCCCCAGGATTCAGTAAGCTCTACACTGTGTGCAGGAATAGTGCAAGAGCTGCTGTAGTCAATATGGCTGACGTGAGATCCAGGAATGAACACCCGGGACGTGCACAAGCATCCTGCACTATTCCTGCACGGACATAGCCCCTGTATGCTAATTACCTCATTTGTTGGTGAAAACCATGCAAATGAGGTGAATTAGAGGTCTAGGAAGCAGGCAGGCGTCTCTGCAGGAATAGTGTAGACTGCAAAAATGAATTCAGCCTCTAGCTGAATACATTTCTGCAAACTACAAAACGGAGGCATGACAGCTCATAAAAAACATGTATTATAAGGTATAGGCATGCCAATGGCCAAATATATGGCCATAGGCATAAAAACTAGTTTCAAAATTATAAAAAATAACTTTTTTTGGTCGATTTCGGCCGTTTAAGCATAGGGCAGTGGTGCACAAATGGGACTGTCTCGAAAATAATAAAAAGAGCAGGAAATAATCTTTTAAACCAAACTCATCATTTTGCCATAATAGTCAATGACATGCATAACACAACAAGACCATGGAATAGTGGTTGCTAAGGGGGAAGGCTGAGTGTCGGTTTTGTAACCATGCATTAGCAGTCAATTCTATGCAAATGAGGGGAATGATACTGAATCACAGATTTTCCCTTATTGCTAGCTTGCACCCAACCATGTAGGTGCAGTAATTCCATGGTGTAAGCCTACGAGCTAGATTACTTCATAAGGGGGTGTAACATGCATTCTGTAAGCTTATTGGACCACTGTGGCCCGTGTTTGCCCTTAGCTAAGCACAGCTAAGGAAGGGGGTGTGTCTAAACCTACCTAGCAGTATTTACATTGCCTAAATGGGTGCGTATGCCACGAACCGGGTTGTAAACAAAAAAAAAATAATAAACCAGGAAATAGCATATCCGTTCACATCTGAGCACTGGCTTTGTGTGGCACACATCAGGGCTTAAACAGGAAGATAATGGGAAGGGAAAACAGCAGTAGGAAGGTAATCAAGGAGAACTAGCATAGCTGGCAGATGAAATGTATCAGAATCAGCCAATTACACAGGCAGCAGCCCAGCCCAGCACACTACTATAAACTATGAAAACACCTTTCACTCTGTTTTTTCCCACAAACTCTATGCCACTGGTGTACACAAATGGGGAAATTTTACCTAACAAAACCAACAAAATGATAGGGGCTGCTTTTGTTATCATAAATAAATATGTGGAAGAGGCTGAGGGTGGTGAGGATGAGAATGCTGATGACCAACCCACAGTGGGGGAAGGAGAAGAGTGTACAGACCCAGGGTAACCTACCAGGGGCTACATGAGCTGGAGATAGTGGAGTGCTATAGGGTGGACAGGGACCTCCTACAGCAAATTGTTGAGCTGTGCCAGCCACACCTCACACACAGAACCAACAGAGAGGAACCCATCCCAGTGGATACCAAGGTATGTGTAGGCTTAAGAATATTAGCCACGGGTACCTTCCAAAGGCCATCTGGGGATATCATGGAGATCTCACAGGCATCAGCATCCAGGGTACTCCACCAGTTCCTGGATGCCATGTCAGCACATGCCGGTGAGCACATTTATTTCCACAACACCCGTGAGGCATTGACCAGCAATATGCATCCCTTCCACCAAATAACAGAATACCCTGAGGTAGTGGGTGCTATAGACTGCATGCACATACACATCAAAGCACCACCTGGTGAGCAGGGTAGGGTCTACATAAACCGCAAGGGCTTCCTCTCCATCAACTGCCAGGTCATGTGTGATGCCCAAGGCATTATAATGAATGTGTGTGCTAGCAGTCCTGGAATCTATCATGACTCCCACATCTGGCATATGATGCAGCTGTACCAGAGATTTGCCAGAGGGACATCCCATATGGTCACCTAGTGGGGGATGCTGGTTATGCACTGGAGCCGTGGCTGATGACACCTATCAGAAATGCACACACCTGAACAAGAACTCCATAATGAGGCACACGCACAAACCAGAATCATAATAGAGCATGTGTTTGGGATGCTCAAGTCACGGTTCCGCTGCCTAGACATATCCGGTGGAGCCTTGCAGTACTCTCCAGCTATATGTACCCATATTTTCATTGTATGTGCTATGCAACACAATATGATCCTGTGGAAACAGCTGCAGCAGGAACAGCATGGGGCAGGGCCACACAGCCCCCAACCATTGCCAAGGCCAGCACAGGCACAGACTGACTCAGAGGAGGAACAACCTGAGCCTGCCCATGTAGGCAGAAGGAGGCATGCCCAGTATGCCTAGGCTTTGGCAAAGAGGCAAGGCATAGCACATACACTGACACCGTAGGAACCCAGGGAATGACACCTCTCTCTTACTCGCACATACAGTAAAAGGGATGCCAAACATGACACTACCTGTGCTTAACCATGTATAGGGAGTGTACTATGTGCATCCAACATAGTCAGTCCTCCAGCACCATCCTCAATACTGGCAAAGCCACAAGGTAATTCACTCTCCCTATCAATTGCTGAATGGAGTAGTATGTTCTGCTACTTGTATCTATGGTATGGATGTGATCATGCAAGGGAATCAGGTGGCTGAATGGGATGGCAGCAGACAGTAGACACCTATATGGGCAGCATGAAATCCATAACAAATATTGGTGTCAACATAGTAGGCAGTACTAGACAAGGTGACAAATCCCACTGCAGGACATGTGGTGGGCCAAATGTGTGTCCATAGGGCACACACATGCAGGTCAGTGAGGCTAACATAACCAAAAACTGTCTCAGCCAGCAGGACTGGTGTAGATTACCACAAAGAAAGGCTGTGCTACGGCCTCCAATTTTTGGCAATGGAGAACAGCCCCCCTCCAGACCTACATAGACAGACTACAACAGGTCAGGCAGTTGGATGATAGTTCTGAAGGGTAAGAAGTCTGAAACTGAAATGTAGATCAATAAAACCTAAGATCTGTACTACACTGATATGCCTCTAGTCTGCATGATAGGTCAGAATACAGAATGAAATGGAAGCCAACAGAGTACCTGAAATACCAGTACAGTCATAGCAAATGTTTACAATTGTCAGGTGTGCCCCTCCCACAATCCTACATAGAAATGTAGTAACATGTACGTGTGGGTATAATAACAGTGGAGCACAGATAACCTGAGCTGGCCAAATTAGCAGGATAGATTGTTGGTGTGTACAATATGCAGGGCTCTGTGTGTTAGGTTGTTGTGTGTTGTATATTGTCTGGAAGTGATCAGCATGTAGGCATGGAGGGTTGTGTCCCAGTGGACTATGGCCAGTACTGTTGATGACAGGGCCAAGCTCTAACAACTGCAGTGCCAAACACAATGCATCCCAGCAAGACCCAATCCAGCAATAATCCATACTAATTGTTCGGATGTAATATCTGTCACCATCTGAAAGATGGACATGGCATGAATGTGAGCCCAGACATATACACAGTACACAGGTGGAAGTACCCTAGACAGAGAGTGTATAAAATGTTACTGTCAAATGGACACACCTTTGGAGTTGTACATACAGGTTAGCAGCACATTAGTTGTCTGTGTAGTATAGAATACTGATGTAGTCTGGCCAAACACTGGCAGACCACAAAAGGCACAGTTATGAAGTACTGAGAAACTGCTGATGTCCCCACACAAGCCAGCATAAGGAGAATGCCCCACATATATCTGTGAGTCAGCTGCAAGAAGCTTCCATAGCACACATGCACTCAGCTCACCCCACCATCAGCCACAGGTTCATCACAGGTCATATCCCTGCTGTTGGGAATGAGTACAATATGACACCCACTTCTGTATGGGAATACCCACAGAATGCAGCATGCTGAAGAGGTGTCCCATGCAGGTGTGTCCCTAGCTGTAAGCAGCACCCTGCCAGCATCCACACCAATGGATTAATAATGACAGAAACTATTGCCATTAACACCTTGCACACCTACCCTGTCACCCCAGGGGAATCCAGTGCCTTGCAGCCTGGGACTGTAGGAGTGACAGAATGCACTGACCTGCTACAGATGGCCTGCATCACTACCAAATGCCCTACAATCCTCTGTCAAAGGCCTGTGTCTCACCTGTACTGCCAATGTATGTTATCTCATGGAGTCCCAAATAATGACATAACACAGTCCACAGAACACAAATGCAGTCCACAGAACACAAATTGCAAGGTCATGTCGACAAATCCCAGTAGCATGTCCATCATGTCCTACTACATGAACTGTGGACCAACTCCTAAATATTGCTGGGATGAAGTGATAACTATAGGGACATATCAGATATCGCTTGTATAATGTTAGGAAGAGGATAGAATAACAGAGGGGGGATAGAAGCATGGATGCCATGGAGTGTGTGAAGTCTGAAACTCTGATGTGTGCCCATACTATCCCCTGCCTGCAAAACCAGGAATGGGTGGCCACAAACCTGCTCGTAAACCACAATGTGAAGGGGAAATTACCATATATATATATATATATATATATATATATATATATATATATATATATGAGCCCTGCCTCTGGGTAACCTGTATCTGTACAGCTGAGTGGTGTGGCCACAACAGGATATGGCCATTCTGTCACATCGATAGATGTACAAGCAGGGGATCCTCAGCCACCACAGTACCAAGGTCCATTTACACTGACCCATCAGCAAGTGTCTGCAGCTCCCCCTCTAGAAATGCATGAGTGTGCAAGAATATGTAGGCTGCAGACCACAATACTGGACACAGCTTCATTCATCTTCTATTCCCAAGGAAATTACTGTGAGCAAATAAGGCATCTATATTATCTTGTCGAAAGATGACAATATCGAACGGCATAAACATCAAAAACACCATACATCAAAACTGTTCTTGTGGGGGGGCTGTGCCCCCCACACCCCCTGCTAATTATATATATACCAACTCCAAGATCGCACTACAGTGAGGAAAGAGCAAATTTTCTCATCCCCACTGTACCATGATCCTGCAAAAACACTTTTGATGTACGGCATTTATGACATTATTGCCATTTGATATTTTCAACATGCGATAAGGTGAAGTAGACCCCAAATAAGTATATCTGTCAGTAGTTGGTGACATAATACATCACAGTGTAAAACAGTGCATATGTGTGAATATCACTGCTAACACCAAAACCATGTAGCACAAGCAGCACAGACACAAATAGTTACAGTATCCCACTGTCCTTTACCCATTGTGACTCCATATTGTCAAACTATCTACAGATATCCAGCAGAAACAGGTTGCTAGCTGTAGGTGTAGAACACAAATGCCTGCACTGGAGTACAACCTACCTGGAATGGATTCACACATTCAATACAGAAGGTCATACTCAGCACACTCCCATGCTTAGAGAAACAAAGCTCATGTCTGACAATAAAATACAGAAGGGTCATACTGGGCTGCTCCCACTCTTAGAGAAATGAAGCCCATATCTGACAACAACAGAGGGCTATACATATTTGTCAGTCGCAGATTTCTGTGCACACACACCACATTGCACACCAGTCATGCTTTGCACACACATGGGATAGGAATACATACATATATCCAAGGACAACACAGTATAATAGGTCAAACATACATAAACAGAGACATGGGGAAGAGAGAGACAGACAGTGACAAAGAGCTTCCCATCATGAGGCCTGTCCCACCCACCACACATCCAATTGGCCAACATCACATGATGTGCCGATGTCTATCACTGTAGACATTTGCTTCTGGTAGCCCTCAGCATTATAGTGTCTGTGGTGCTTGTGATAACTGTATAACATGACAATACAAGTCATTATTCATCTAGCAGTTGTATACACAGTCCTGTCAAATGTAAAGTTGTGTGTGACTGAGTGTTGTGTGTGCGTTTCCAGAGGAATGGTTTATGGCCCATTCAAACACACTGCACTCCACATTGCCCTAGTTTAGCTAGCCTGCTGATGTCAGTCACCTTGAAATACCTCTTTGGATAAGGATTATCCCTATAAGCTCTGTGGGGTGTGCAGTAACTGCATAATACTATAGTGTGATGTATTAGTTAGGAAGGAGTTTTAATCCAAGACATGGCAACTGTGAAATTCCATGTGTATCTGTAGAGAGTAATGACTTTGAGGCCATTCATAGTCACTACACCTCCCATTGCCCTACTTTAGCAAGCCTGCTGATGTCAGTCACCTTGAAATATCTCCTTGGATACAATTCAGCCCTGTAATCACTGTGGCACATGCAATAACTATGTGATGCTAAAGTGTGATGTGTTAGGTAGGAGTTCTAATCCCATACATGGCAACTGTGAAACTCTATGTGTATGTGTGCGCACATGTATTTGTGTAATGCTTTTGAGGCCATTCACATTCACTACATCTCCCATTACCCTACTTTAGAAAGTCTGCTGATGTCAGTCACCTTGACATACCTCCTTGGGCAAAATTCAGATCTGTAAGCTCTGTGGTGCATGCAATAATTGCATAATGCTCTAATGTGATATACTAGTTAGGTAGCAGTTGTAATCCCAGACATGGCAACTGTGTGTGTGTGTGTGTGTGTGTGTGTGTGTGTGTGTGTGTGTGTGCGTGTGTGTGTGTGTGTGTGTGTGTGTGTGTGTGTGTGTACAGAGTAATGCTTTTGAGGCCATTCACAGTCACTGTACATCCCATTACCCTACTTTAACAAGCCTGCTGATGTCATCTACCTTGAAATATACCTTTGGAGAAGGACTAGCTCTATAAGCTCTGTGGTGCGTGCCATAAATGTGGAACAATGTAGCAGCAATAACTATACAGCTATAGGTTTGAATCTTATCTGTGGCAAGTGTTTGTGTGTGTACTTCAAAGATTTTGTCCCCATTTACAGCAAGTACACATCTCAGAGCTTGATTGTAGCAGTCCTGCAGATATCATCCACCTTACAAGTATCTGTTGCGAAACCTATACCATCTCAGGTCAGTGGTGCATGTGGTAAATGTGTAACATAATGGCCTGTAAAGGTTTTTAGATATAGGTTTGAGCCTCACCCCTGGCAAATGTAGATGTGTGATTAGGGTAAAAGTATTTTGGGATCTCTCACCCACTACATCACCCAATGCCAGTATTTACAAGGGCTGGGGATGTTCCTCACCTTAGAAGTACCTTGGGACAACATCCATCCAATAAGCTCCATGGTGCATGAGATAAATGCGGTACACTGTAGTAGCAATACATAACTAGGTAGGGGTTTGAATCTCAGTACTGACAAGTGTGTGTGTGTGTTTGTCATCAGTATTCTGGGTGGAGGTTGCTGTGATTGTGTAATGACAGGCTGCATTGTGGGGTGGGTTTTGCTAAATTATTATATTGAGGACCTACTATATGCCACAATGTCCACCTTACAAGGACAATAGATGTCAAACAGCAGAGAGGCTGGTGTAGACAATCCATAGCCCTACATGTGACATTATGGATCAGTGAACAATATAGGCAACCCTTGTATTACTCAGAGAATACTCTCCACCCATGTCTCATACACAAACACATTTGGCTAGGCAACAACCACTATACTGGTAGTTCCATGCATATTGTCCACATATAGTAACCATGGTGTGATTGCAGTGGACTATATGCCTATTGACCACAAATCTTCCACTGACATCAGACTATACTGTGATGTGTAACATCTCCTGACTGAGTGTGTGTTATTCAGCAAGTAAAAGGACATGGCACCCTGTTCCATCGCTACAACAGGCAAATAAATGGTGGTCCTTTGCTATGTTCAACACTGGATGCCTGCAACAACTGTAGAGTCTGCAAATGTAACCCATAAATGGAATACCATGCCTTATGCACATGCCCTGTATGCACAGATGCCACTAACTCCACTGAATACCTGTATCATGCTGTCAATATAGGTGCAGGCATGACCTCAGTTCCATAGCCACGTCTCACCACATGAGGTCAGGAATGCCACATCAGATGATAACAATCTGTCCACACAACATCCCCCCAGACACCTTAAGTACACTTCCACACATCACAGAACATGCATGTAGGACATGTGCACAACCCATACACTGACCATGTTATAGAATATAGATCACATACATGCAAGCATTGCACAGCACTAGCCACCCACAATAGTAACCCAGATGAGTGGATGGTGAATACAATACTCACCTCTGTGGGCCAATCCAGGGACTACACCCCTGAGCCACACTGGAGACCATTGTCATGTGGCCTAATACCATGGTATTCCCTTTGCCTAGCCTTGTACAGCCTTCTGGTACAGTCAACTACTACACACCCCTGAAGCAATGAGCCCATGTATATCAGTACTGGCAAGTGTGTGTGCATGCGTGTGTGTGTGTGTGTGTGTGTGTGTGTGTGTGTGTGTGTGTGTGTGTGTGTGTGTGTGTGTGTGTGTGTGTGTGTGTGTGTGTGTGTGTGTGTGTCTGTGTGTCTGTGTGTGCGTGTGGAGATTAATGATTTTGAAGCCATGCACACTCACTACACCTCCCATCACCCTACTGTAACACACTTGCTGATGTCAGTCACCTTGAAATAACCCTTTGGCCACATATCAGCCTGATAAGCTCTGTGGTGCATGTGATAATTGTGTAATACTGTAGTGTAGAAAATTAGTTAGGTAGGAGTTCTAATCCTGACCCTGCCAACTGTGATAATGTATGTGATTCCCTGAGAGAGTGTAGTTGTGTCTTCCTTGACACCTGCTTTTGTGGACAGTCACATGTGCTACACTTCCCTTATCCCTCCTTTATCACTGTTGCTGATGTCACTCACCTTCAAAGATACCTTTGGACAGCTCTCCATCATGTAAGCTATGTGGCGTGTGCAATAACTACATGACAATATAATAGCAGTACTTAGTCAGGTAGGGGTCTGAAATTCAGTATTGGTAAGTGTGTATTATCAGTGTCCTGTTGGGGTGATTGTGAAATGACAGGATACACTGCAGTGTGGGTTTTGCCACATCATTAAATTGAGGAGCTACATGTCCCATTGCCAACATTATAAGGCCAACATTTTCTAAACACTGTAGAGATTGTTGTCAACAATCCTCAGCCATAAATGTGTACAGCCATGTGCAATTACCATGTGACAGTATGGATTATTACACAATATAGGCAACCGTCATAATGCCCAGATACCACTCTCCACCCATGGATCACACACAAACATGCTTGGTTCTTACTCTTCCACCCCCTTCCTTTCTTACTTTGTCTCTGTCTGTGTCTCTCACTCCCTCTCTGGTGGATGTGGAAAAGCACACTTGCTTTGCTTAGGGAGCAGCTTGAGGTTTGCAAGTGATGCTCATGATCAGCTGATGGCCTGTGGATGAATTGCAGTCCCCCACTAGCTAACAGCATGTGGAATAGCTGTGCTATCATTCCTATAGCCAATTGCATGGAAACACACTCCTATAACTAAGCACTTCATGTGGGTGTTGGCTCTTTTCCTTTACTGTGAGCAGGACTTCATGTGGGTGTTTGACAAACAGCATCACAGAGGGTAGTTGGATGTACCTCTTACAACATACACTGTGAAGACAGGCCAACAAACAGGAGGGGGATGTTCCAGACATGGGGACAGAATGTAAGTATTGCTCTTCTACATTTGAAGTAATGTTGGTTTAACAGGGTTTGTGTGGATAGGGCTTTTCTATATGATTTAATATCTGGCATGACAGTGTTATGTGGCTGAGGAAATTCTCACCTTTAGGGCTAGCTGCAGACAGGCTAGTGTTTGGAGTCTTACATGTGTTGTATTATTCACACATTTCCTATCTTTAGAAATGCAGTAACATACTCTGAGGATTGCAGTCAATACATGGTGACATCCATGTGAGTTACTGACTTCATATCCCTCAGAAGACATATGTCACAACAAACCCTGTTACACCAGTAAATGTATGGGTTTATCACAGCAACATGTAAATACTGGCCCTACATTTGTGCCTCCAGGTGCAACTCTGTCAACCTTTGTACATATGTCACACAGTAAGAGGTAC
>NC_056726.1:306096078-306148578 GCF_019279795.1 Protopterus annectens
TAGTCCTCCTGTGTTTGCCTGTGCTTCTGAGAAGTATATGCCGAACAGTAGGGGTCCCAGGACCGAGCCTTGTGGGACACCACTTGTGACTGGTTTAGAGTCGGACCTGAAGCCCATAATTCTTAGCGTGTGAGTTCTATCTGTAAGCCAATTGGCAATCCATCTTGTGACGTAGGGGTTTATGTTCAGGCTGGTGAGTTTTTCTATAATTCCTGAGTGGGGAATGGTGTCAAAAGCCTTGGCGAGGTCAAGGTAGGCTGTGTGAACTACCTTCCTTTCATCTATGGCCTTGTTGACTGTCTCGAAGAAGTCAACCAGGTATTGTAGGCATGAGCTGCCCTTAACAATGCCGAACTGGGTCGGGTCAAGTGTTTGGAGGTTCCCAATGTCTTTGTTAATGAGTTCCATGATGATGCGCTCCATAGCCTTGCAGACCAGGCTAGTCAGGCTTATGGGGTGATAGTTACCAGGGTGAGTTGTGGCCCCTCCTTTGTGGAGCGGAATAACCATTGCTGTGCGCCATTCTATGGGCATGTAGCCTGTGGAGAGGCTGAGGGTGAACAGTGTGTTTAGGTGGGGGGTTAGTTTGTTCTGTAGTTCGAGCAAGACTCAGCCTGGGACACCATCTGGCCCCAGTGACACTGTGCTTTTGACTTTTGAAAGGGCTGTTTTCACCTGTGCATCTGTGATTTCCAGGACACTACACTTTTCTGATATTGTTGTGAGCCCTTTTAGGGGTGATTGGGGGGTTAAGTTTGCACTGAATCTAGCTGCCAGGATGTTGGCAATATCAGTGCGTTCAGTATATTTTGTACTATTTTGCACTAGCTCAGAGCATATCTGCAAGTTGCCACTTAGATCTTTGACATAGCTGAAGAAGGCTTTGTGGTTATCTTTTGAATTCTTTGCTATTTTTCTTTCGAAGTTAGCCTTGGAGGATTTTATGAGGGACCTTAGGTTTTTACTGATACTGATCAGGGATGTCTTTCCTTCTTGGGATTTGCTTTTTTTCTTAACTAGTTTCCTCCTTCTATTGTATAGCCTGTTTATGGCAAGGGTCCACCAGCCTGTTTTCCTTCTGTTAGGGGAGTGAGTCTTGGTTTTCCTAGGGATGGCATGATCCATGCCTTCTTGTACATGCTCATATAGTGCATTTGTAAAGGTTTCTGCATCTTGGGTAGCATTATCCTTTAGTGTGGGGGCTATGAAGCTTACCACCTCTATCTTAAGTAAGGTGAAGTTTGCTTTAGAAAAGCTTTTTACTGTGGTTTCCTTAGTTGGGGGGGGGGGTGGGGTGTGGATATCCAGAGTGATTAGTTTATGGTCTGATCTAACCAGTGATGGGTTGACCTCTGGTGTGGAACACCTGTCGCCCATGTTGATGATGACCAGGTCCAATATGTTTTCACCTCTGGTAGGGGAGTTTACCAGCTGATCCAGGGCATTTGAGTTGATAAATTCCAGGAAGCGCTGGACCTGGGAGTTTGTACTTGATTAGTTTTCCCAGTTAACGGTAGGGTAATTGAAATCACCCAATATCAGGGTGCTCGGTAGGACCTTCATGTTTTCCAGTGTCTCCAGAAAGGCGGAGTGGTGGTCATGGGTCATGGAGGGTGATCTGTAGCAGGCCACAATTTGCATTTCAGATTTGCCTGATGTTAGTTGCACATGGATGATCTCGGAGGTATCATGCTGCACCACTAACCTGGAGGTGTAGGTATCCTTGATGAATATGGATACACCCCCTCCTTTTGTGTTTTGGTCCATGTTCTGTGGCCGAAATGTGTGGTATAAGTTGTAGCCCTGTAGTGCTGGGTTGCTCTGTGGAGCCTTGAACCAGGTTTCAGTTACTGCACAGATGTTGACATTCTCCATACAGAGGAGTGCTTTGAGCGCATGCATTTTGAGATTTAAACTCCTGGTGTTGAGTAGCATAACCCTCATTTTTTTATTTGTGCTGTTTATGGAGGTGAGTTTAGAGCCTAAAAAAGGCACTATGGGGGCAGCAAGAGCCTTGGCCAGCATTCTAGGGGTGACAGGTGCAAGCCATCTCTTGCAGAGCAACGAGGCCTGTCGAGCATGTTGTCCCAGGCTGACAAACACTGGATCCCCTGTTGTTGAAATTGATCATTTTTTCTTTATACTGCGGTATCATTCTTGGTGAAGGCAGGATGCTACTCAGGGTCTGAGTCATACCCGCCTGGGCTACATGATCAGAGAGCTCTTCCATGTCTCTTTTCATGTAGTCCAGGGAGGTACATCTCAGGTCATTCACACCAACACGAACAATGACAGAGTCATATTTGCACTTGTTCTGGAGTGACCTGAGTGCTTGTGTTATGTGGCGGATTCTGGTTCTCGACAGGCAGCTAACAATGACCTTCTCCTTGTCCATCCTAGTGAGTGGGATGTCAGTGTGTCTGACTATAGAGTCGCCTATTACTAGTGTGTTTGGTATGTTATTTTGCCTTAAGGGCTGTGATTGTGCGACACACTGATTTTGTGTTTTATGTGTTGTCTGGTTTGTGACAGGAGGTGCAGGTTTTTTGGGTGCCTGCTTTGGAGGTCTGTGATGCTTTTGCAGGTTTTTATTTAGAGCCTCTGAGTATGATTTTGTGTATTTATGTGTATATTTTGCCAGTGCTGGTTTAGTATGTCTGTGTGAGGCTGGATGTGTGGTGCAAGCGTTAACCTTCGCCTCATGACTGTTTGTTCCAGTATTGGGTGGAGAGAGCTTAGCCTCAATTTAGCTATATAATTGCATCTCTCACATATGTTAATGTTTTGTGGTAGGAGGAGAGGGTTGTCTGTGTTCATGAGGCAGTTGTAACATTGACTCAGGATACCCAGGTTTATCAGCTGAACTGGAGAGTATACCTGAAACTGCCCTTTGGTCATGTCTGAATAGTAGGGTGAGCTGCTTAGTCGCTTGGTTGGTGAGGGGTGAATAATGACCTTGCCCTGCTGGGCAATCAAGTGTTGGGGTATATTAGTGCTTGCTATTAGGTTGAAGATCAAACACTGCTTGAAACCACCACGAAAAACAAAGTATAAATCTTGTTTATTAGTAAAAACGAGCGCTTTCACGCACACAAGTGCGCTTCATCAGGTTACAATCTTTACTAAAATTTCCACCATTTTTATACCAAAGATATCACCAATCATTCAATTAATTAATAAACAAATTATGCAATTAAAACAATTTTCCAATAAGGCGCTAGTGTAAATACGTATAATAGTAAAAAACAAATGTACTTCATCTTAAAAGGTTAAAACATGTGTAGTCTTAGTTATACAACTTCATATAAATCAATAGTGCAGATTATACTTAATGCAATCGCAGTTATTATTTTAATTTTCCAAACAACGCCCATATTTGGGCGATATCCCTTTAATTGGTCCAATCTTGATATACTGAATCAAATTCAGCAAAGCGAACATTTGCTTTCCTAGTTCGCTGTTATTCTACAAAACTATGACCATTTTAGCAGTATTATATAACAGTGCGATGCTAGTAATATATGATTCGGTTTTACATATCATTCTTCTAGCCTGAAAAAAGACAGGCCGGAAACATATCTCTATCAAACTAAAAAATAAATGATAAAGAATCCTATATGATGTTATTACCAAGTCCTGCACCTAGTTAGACTACATTCCTTTAAGCGACTCAGCTTTTATGTGCCAGATTAAATTCAAATGGATACTTTTATTTTTGTGTTTCGTTGTCATTTCAGAAAAAATATCCATTAAGGCAATTCTCCGTAATAGCATAATGTTAGCAATATGTAGTTTACTTAAGGTATTATTTCTTTGGTCCATGACTAAAACGGACTGGAAAAACGTTCTATTATCAAGCAGATGTGGTAGTTCTTCAAGGTATTATTCTCAGAGCCAAAAATATATTTTGTACGATCCAAAAAACTTTTTCCTGCCAGCCATTATAATAAAACGCTGGATTAGAATATCACAAGTGATGTTCTCATTACATGCACATTTCATAGTTCTTCCATTGTGGCAACATTATTAGGTTGCTATTAGGTCTGAGCAAGTGCTGGACTGTAGGATGCTTTTTAAGTGCTTAGGTTGGGAGTTAGACTACTTTCAAGGGAAAAACTGAAGCGGAGACTTGGTGTAGCCGGGATAAATTTAGCCCTAGCTAACCGGCGCTGCCCAGATGTGCAAAACCATGCAAACGTGGTTTTTACAGCAGGGGAATTAAAGAGATAGAAATTAACTCAAAATGGCCCACAAACTACTAACTTCTGTACTGGAACCACTCCTCCAGGGACAGATGGCTGCTCAAAGCTCCCTCTCTCACAGGTGAACAGAGGAAACCTCCCTCTATCCAAGTAAGGTCTGGGCAACTCAGAAAATTGTAACAGCCCTGGATTCATCACTAGCCTGAAAACTGGACTATACTAGTTTAGAAAGGTGGGAAACAAAGAAAAAAATTTTTTTGAAAAGATAAGGCAAAACAGTAAGAATACACTTAAAACAGTTTTAAATGACTACAAACAGTAACAAATACACTTAAAACAGTTTTAGATGACTACAAGCAATCAGAAAAGTCTTTAAAACAAATTACTCATTTAACCAGTAAACAAATCTCAAAACTGAGCCCTGTTACTGTAGTCTTCAATCAGACAAGTTCTAACTGCACACTCCTGCCACTGGGGAAGGGAACCTTCTCCAAAAACGAAGGCCTGGATTAGTGCACAAGTTATACAAGCAAAGCTAGATTCAGCAGCCCTGGATCTAGTCTATGCTACAGCAAACAAGGCACACCAATTTCAGTAAGAAACAGTTCAAATATGCAGGCACTACAAGCCTTTAACCAGAAATTCCCAGTTCAGAAGGGTAGAGTCCAGCCTCTCCTCCCTCAAGAGTGCAGACCACGAGCCTTCTTAATGTAAAATAACTGGCCTGAAGCACAAGTGCTTAAACCACAACTAATACACTTTTGGAATAACAGACACTGAGCCCTCAAACAGCAGTTCCCAACTTAGAAGGATGTAAGCTACATGTCCTGCCACAGCAGTGCAGACCACAAACCTTCTTAATGTAAAACAACTGGTCTGAAGCCCAAGTGCTTAAACCAAAAGGCTTAGAATGATAGCTACACCAAGCAGTAATAAATACAATTGAGTACTTTTAAGATGATGCAAAAGCAAAATAAAGCAGGAAGAAACACAAATAGAGTAAAAGCAGATGAAAAAAGTGCAAATTGTTTTTGAGTGAGCAAATGAGATAGGCCCAGGAGGAGTATCCAAATGCAAATTTACAAGAGGGGCAGGCAGTTTCAAAGCCACCAAGATTAACACCAAACAAATGCAGGGAGGGTGGGTGGGGAGCTAACTGAAAAAACAGAGCCACAACTTCCAGCTAGATAGTATTCAATGCAGCACAAATAAATCAATTTAAATGATGTATTATTTGAAAAAAGTGCAGATAAAGATTTACTTAAATTCTCTTATACGTCCAGTTGATTTGATTTCATGTAGGTCTTAGCAGGCCAAACTCAGAGTTTAAGCAGAAAATAATAATTCAAAATGTACCACTTATATAAGGCAAGAACCAAATAACAATGAAGTAAACTACCCCCATTTATCACTGGCTATTCAAGAATTCTAACAAGCACTAACTGAAAAAACAGTGTCACAACTTCCGGCTATATATATATATAAATATATATATATATATATATATAAATATATATATACATATATATATATATATATATATATATACATATATATATATATATACATACATATATATATATATATATATATATATATATATATATATAGATATATACATATATATATATATATATATATATATATATATATATATATATATATATATATATACATATTTATATATAGATACATATATATATATATATATATATATATATATATATATATATATATATACATGCACACACACACACACACACACACACACACACATATATAACGCAATATACAGATGTATATAAATACGTATATAAATATATATGTGTACGTACGTACATGTATACATATATATATATATATATATATATATATATATATATATATATATGTATCCATATCCTTATGTGTACACATGAGTGTTGTATTTACCTTCCCAGAAGTATCCCACTATATTTATCAATGTGTTTATATAGATATAACAACATACTGATTCAACAATATGTCCACTAACAAATACTACACAATTGTAGAAGTCAAAGCAGTTGTTCACTTCTGTTCAGTGTGTGTACTGACAGATATATTGGAAAACACAACAAATATCTTCATAGCTGTGATGGCTTAGTGGTTAACTGCTTTGAGCAAGGGCTGTATATTTCTTGCTAAGCAGAACAAGGACTGTTGGATACAGAGTGGTTTAGGCAGTTTTGAGCAGCTTTAAGTGGGTTTGTGTGGATTTCCATGACGGTTAGCAGTGCAAATTTATAGTTACACATACAGGCGCTTAAACCGTTTCAGCTTCACTTACCGTTGCGCAAATCTGCTTAGCCTTTATATTGCAGCAATGCTGAAACCTGCTAAGCATGACTCAGCCCTGGTAACCAGTGATCACATTCCAGTCTGATAAAATAGCAGGGTAATGACATCTTTAATAAGTGTATTTAATTCCATGTACATAACATGTGTCAATGTGCTGTCATTACAGTAGCAAGGGGTGTGAGTTTACTGTCTGGGACACCTGAGTATATAGGGCTTTTACAGCACTCTTTTCTGTTTGAATGTGTTTCATACATGGGTAGTATCCCAAGTAATTTGCAGTCACACTGGCATGTAGTGTATCATTGCATTGCTACTGTTGACAGTGCTTTCCCAAGTAAGAGTAGATTGCAGATTGTAGTACTGGAACCAAACACTCCTGCATACAAAGATGGACTCTGATTCCTGACTATTGTATTCTTGGTGTGTGAGCTGTGTCATTAAGTATTTGCTACTGGATATTGATCTGACATGTGGATATTAACTGTAGACTGTGTGTATAGGACATGTCATTGAGGGCTGCTGTCATGTAATAATGGCATACCAATCTGTCAAAACATTAGTTCTAATGCATAACCAGTTGGTTAGCTGATGTCTGTCTGTCCTCTGTACAGATGTGCAGATGTCAGGTATCCATCTTGGCTGCTTACAGCCAATCTATGCTTGACTGACACTGACATGTCTGCCCAGCTGTGTTATGAATGCCACAGCTAGGAATCCCTACCCTGTATACACCACATGCCATGGATACCTCAACTATACTACCACAGTCAACAGGACATGCTTGGGTACAGGTCTCCAACACAGACACTGACCATGTTATGTAATACATGTTGCATACATGTCAATTAAAGCACCTCACTGGCCCTCTGCAAGAGGCAACCAGATGATTGGATGTCACATGCAACTCTCACCCTGAGGATCACTCACTGGGCATCAGTTGATAGATGGCCTGCTGACAAATAGCAGGTGGCATGATACTACTGTACCCACATCCCCTACTATTCTCATCTCTCAATGGACAATATCCTGGTACACACCTAGGAACACCTGCACCTATGGACCCCAGTACTGACAAATGTGTCAGTGTGCATTACTGAGAATAACAGTGTCTGTGTGTTTGTAAACCTGTAGTTGATAATACTCTGAGGGCCTTCACACCCACTACACCCCCACTGCCATAGCTAGATATGTCTGCTGTTATAATGGACATTACATGTACCTTGTTACACTCTTCATCCTATGGGCTACCTGGAGCTTGCAATACCAGCACAGCACTGTTGTACAAAATGAGTGGATAGGCATGGGTTACCCTCTGAGTCCTGGCAAGTGTGTGTATGTGTGCAAGTGTGTATATTTGTAGGATACAGCATTCTGAGACCACATTCTCCTAATACAATGCACCTTGCCATACAGTATAAGGATAGTGATGTTACTGACTGTAGGAGAGCCATGACAAAGCATCACCCTACTATCCCTGTAGCATGTGCAGTAGATGCATATCTCTGTAGTAGTACTCTTGAGATAGACGGGTCTGTATCAGAACATCGAAGTATTAAAACTTTGAATATTCTGATATCGAACACTATTCAGAGAACACTAAGAATAGCGAAGCTGCAGAACAGTGAATTCTTTCCTCGGGAAAGAATTCAGTTGGCCATTTCTGCGGCTTCACTATTTTTAGCGCTGTGGAAAGTTATGGGTTGGGTTCAGGTAAGTGTGCGATTGTTTGTACATTAGGGTTAGGGGCAGGTTAAGTGAGTTAGGGTTAGGGCGCGGGCGCGGGTTAGGCATGTGTGCGATAGTTGACAAACTTTAGGGTTAGGGGCAGTTTAAGTGAGTTAGGGTTAGGGCCCGGGTTAGGTGAGTGTGGGATAGTGACAGACCTTAGGGTTAGGGTTTGGATTAAGGTAAGTGGGTAGATAGTAGTGTATGTTTAGTTTAATGTAGCGTTAGATTCAGGAAGTGTGTGTGTGGTTGCTGTTTCTTTGATGTGCTTGTGTTGTGTGTATGTGTTTTGGAACAGCAAATTTTTTCCATGGGAAAAAAATTCACTGTTCTAAATGTTCGATATTTTCATGTTTAGATGTTTTGGGCCCAATTAAATAGCGTTCACTATTTTCATCTTTCGATAATGTGATATAAACGCTAGACAAGGGGTTGTTTTGCAGTCCTGGTCAGTGTGCGATTGTGGGTATGTCAGAGTATTATCATGGGTTTCAGTGAGTGCAATATCCAATGTAGGGTGTGGGTGCTGGGTATACTGCCTTTACACCACGGTACCCAGAGTAAATGTCCCAAGATCCACTGTATGGGGCCACTGTCACCATCAGCCATACAGGTAACTGATTATACTATCCAGCCCAATGATGCATGTGCTGTGTGCAACTTATCTGTAACAGAATGGACACACTGACAATGTAGATAGCTGAGATGTGTGTATGACTGTTGTGTTTGTCAATGTGTATATGGCAGTATGCCGCACTATGTATTGTTCATAAACAACCAATACACCCCCCATTACCATACTGTACAAGGTCTGGTGATGTTCTTCACTTAACATGTAACCTGGGACACACCTCATCCTAAAAGCTGTGTGGTGTATGCAAATAAGGCCACACACATTAGTAGCAATAAGTACATAGGTAGGGGTTTTACTCTCAGTAAAAGTAAGTGTGTGTGTGTGTGTGTGTGTGTGTGTGTGTGTGTGTGTGTGTGTGTGTGTGTGTGTGTATGTGAAGGGATCTACTTCAGTTTGAAGAAAATACATGTCTCAGGAGGTCATCTGTCTGAGAACAGACTGGCAAATGCTAACATTTCACAGGTATCATCTTGTGGACATTCATTCCATCAAAACTAGTAGTAGATGTGTAAATGCCCTCTTCCCCATTGTATAGCTCTATAGCGATACTGGGGTTGGTATATATAGCTGGGTGTGGATCTTGTGGACACAGCCACCATCATTGTGGTTATTGTTGAGTGTATCCCCCTGCTTAGTCGGCTGTAATACTGCACAGTTTATGTTAACAGGTTGAGTAGTTGTCAATCACATTATCTGTAGTTCTACACCACCCCACGCCCTCCTAAGGGGAGGGATGTGCCACCCACAACAGCACACCTATGTTTACCAAATTGAGAATTGCACTACATTGAGGAAGGGGACATATACCCTGCCAGTACCATCATCAATCACATTAAACTAGCAGACTGATTATTTCTCAATGTGATGTTGTGCCTATTATGTCTTGGTGGAATTACATAGGCTAAAATGGGTTCCCTGCAGAAGTACATACATCTATGTGTACAGTATTCTCTGTGTATTGCATTAACACCAAAGCCTCTGTGTGTGTGTTATACACAAACATGTGGTGTGTACCACCCAGTACACTTACCATTATCCATTGTATTAGGGCTGCTGACATCAGCCACCATGCATTCACCTGTATACACCCCTCAAACTTATCAGGCATGTGGCACATGCAGTAACTGTTATATAGACCTATGACTTGTGTTCAGCTGTACCCAGGATATGGCACAGTCAAGGTGTCACCACAGTGCTATACCCTTTGTAATAAACAACAGCAGACCAACATCCTGCTGACACATAGATACCTACAACACAAACAGAATACATTATGGAGACCACAGTCACTCAGTGTTAATAACAGCTATAATGTATCATGGCTAAACAGCTACACATCCTGAGATGTAAGCATTAAACTTTAGTGCTGAAACCATGTTACACAGCATTACATTGGTACACCATATTACAGTCACCCTGTGCATCAGAACCATATTAGACTGTCCCTACATTGATATTATGGATGACAGAGATGTGGCACAGGTATCATCATATGCACAGAGTGTGTTGTGGGTTTGCCAGAGACCTAGGCTGAGCCATTTGTTTCACATCATGTGTGTGTGTTAGGGGGTTTCATTATTAATTGGGCTGTGCAGATGTGGTGTGTGTAGGTATGGGGGTGCCCTAGCTGTGTTGGTGATGTGTTTGTGTATGTATGCACTCAGTTCTGCCATGTGGCTGCCCTATACAGGGGTATGTTGAACAGCTGCAGATCATACCTGGCAGGGTGTGCAGTTCACCATCTCTGGCCATGGACACTACAAATGTTCCTGGCAGGGGTTCCACGGGCACTACCAGGTACAAGACAAGATATGGTACTCTCTCCTGATGATGACATATGTCCGCTGGATCTGGTCGCTCTTGGGACTGGCCAGGGCTATGTGCACATGGCCTGCTATGTTGTGGTGTGGACAGCACCCCCCTGCAGTGCTGGTGCTTGAACTGCCACTACGAAAGTGGCTCAGACTTGTTGCACGTCCACGTCGACCTACACCTGCTGGTGTTGCTGGCCTACGGCCACATGGCTGTCACACTACTCCAACCATATGCTCAAGCACAGACATTCCACAGTTGAGAATTCCCACCATCTCACCTAACCATCTATCCAGGACCGCTGCAAAATATATGTGTGTGTGTGTGTGTGTGTGTGTGTGTGTGTGTGTGTGTGTGTGTGTGTGTGTGTGTGTGTTTGTGTGTGTGTGTGTGTGTGTGTGTGTGTGTGTGTGTGTGTGTGTGTGTGTGTGTGTGTGTGTGTATGTGTGTGCGTGTGTGTGTGTGTTTGTTTATGTATATATGTGTGTGTGTATATATATCATTGGAATGTTTACTGATTCCATGCTGTACATTCCCTATGGTACACAGACTTTCTGCATGATATGTTATTGATATCATCCTGACATCGTACAGCTGAGATGGATTACTGTTAATTTGTTGTGGCTATGTTGTGTAGGGTCCTAGGTATGAGACTTACAAGTGTTGGTTATTGGGTTGCAAGACAGATCTCTTCAGCTGTGGAGGAGGGGGATGATATCAATAATTACAAGAGGTACGTATTTTGGGCCCCTTCTCCCCCATTAACAGTGCCTTTGGTCATATATTTATTTTTGAGTTAATATATATATATATATATATATATATATATATATATATATATATATATATATATATATATATACATATATATATGCTCTATACTAGGGCCCTTGCTGTTCTCCCTCTTCATTAACGACCTTTATACTGTCATCCCAAAAGTCAGCTGTATCCAATATGCTGATGACTCTACTCTGATTTGCTCAGCCACATCTCCAGTAGAGTTATGGTCAGCTACCCAGACCACCTTTAATACAATAGAATACTGGCTTTCTGAACATAGTCTGATCCTAAATCCCAAAAAAACTAAAATGCTGTTATTTTCACCAATACGTAGGACTACCGCTTTCACCTTTACCATAAAATCAAATGATGGCACAATAATCCTCCCTGACCCATCTACAAAACTATTAGGTGTCATCATAGACAATAACCTCAAATTTGACCTACATGTTAACCAAACTATCAAAACCATCAATAAAAAACTAGGGTCACTTTACAGAATAAAAGCCTTCCTAACCCCTACAGCTAAAATTGCCATAGCTCGCTCTCACCTTCTTTCAACCCTTCTGTATGCATCCCCTCTACTCTCGAATTTGAACAAGACTGTCCTTAACAAACTCTCAGTTTGCTACAACCACATTGCCAGGTTTGCCACTGGGCTGCCTTTTAGGACACATCATTGCATCAATCTAAATCAGCTTGGTTGGCTTGAACTACCTAGCCTAATCCCGTATAACCAACTGATTATGGCCTATAAAATCCTCTATAATCCGGACAATACTCCTGCACTTAAAAATATTATCACCCCCTATAACAATCCTATACCGCTTCGATCCTCTAACAAACTACTAATTCAGACTAGCAAAATTAATAACACAGCCGGTGATTCTCTCTTTGCAAACTCTGTAAGTAGATCCTGGAACTTACTTCCAGCTGATATTACCTTACTTTCCACCTTAGGTCAATTTAAAACTAGACTCAAGCAACATTTGTCACTTAACTGGCTATGTCAATGTATCAAGCCTGGCTAACTCGAATGTGTAAAAATCTGTTAACCAGTTTACTGTGTAATTTAATTTAATTCTGACTTGTGCTCAGGACTAACTTTAACCTGTGGAACTTATTTAACTTGCTTACTTATGTAATCTCTGTAAATAATGTGTTTGTAATATGTAATGCTGGTATTATGTAATGCTGTATCTGCTTACCCTTGGAGCTTTTCTCCCCGGGCCTCCACTGAAAATGGACATGCATCCAGTCAGACTATCCCGGTCAACAAATGTAAAATAAATAAATAAAAATAAAAATATATGTGTGTGTACATATATATATATATATATATATATATATATATATATATGTGTGTGTGTGTGTGTGTGTATATACATATATATATATGGATATACACACACACACACATATATATATATATATATATATATATATATATATATATGTATATAGATATATATGTATATACATACATACATACATCTACATATATAAATACATTTCCCCTATTGTTGAATGACTGTGCTGGATGATATGTTTGAGAAAACATCAGATATATTTGCATTTGAAATGGCTTAGTGGCAAATAACTTTGGATATAGTGTACAGGGTCCTGGGCTTGAGAGTTGCAAGGGCTAATTATTTTGTTGCTAGGCAGAACAGGGTCTGTTTAAGACAAAGTGAGTAAGGCACTTTAAAGCAGTTGCAAGCTGGTTTGTGTGGGTTTGCACAGAGCTAAGCAATGCTAACGTGAGTTTAGCTTACGCATCTTACGGCCACTTAAACCCACACTTTCATATAAAGGAAAAAAAGGGAGATAGGAAAGTGGTAAAACTGAGGCAAGCAGGGGGACAAACAAGAGGAGAAACAAGTAGGGATGTGCAGGACTAGTGTAGGAAAGGACCATAGCTCTGCATTTCTTTGGCAGCAACAGATGTTTTCAATGTGTGCAATTTAGAATTTAGAGCCTCACACCCTACAGGGAGGTGTGTGGACATCATACAGTATGGATGATTGGTAGGGTTAGATTATGTGTTGGGTAAATGTCTCTAGGCAAAATGCAGAGCTATGTATGGGACGTGATTTCTTTGTGGGACAGATACCCTTTTTTTTTTAAGGTGAGAGTGGGATGTTAAGGACGGATTATTTGTAAGTGTGGTGAGGGAGGTTTGGTAGCAGAGTTTGCATTTGCAGACAGACAAGACAGACAAGAGAGACGACAGGGGCAGTGTATGACACATGGGGGGTAAACACCCTGATGGGGAAGGTGGCTGGGAATCCAAGGCTCATGAGCCCCCCACTTGGTAGTAGTGGCACTGATGTCCCCACCCAATGGCAGTCATCACTACTCCTTCACAGCCCCGAAGGTGGCTGTGCTGGGGGCTGAGATGGAGGGGCCGCCTCCCCCTCTAGCTGCACCAGCCTGCCCTCCACCTGGTGCAGGTGGTCATCCAGCTCCATCTGGAGGACACTGCGCACAATGCCACAGACCTCATCCTGGTTGACAACATCCTCACCGCACCCACTTGCGGAGGGGGCGAGCCCCGTCCCATGCAGCAGTTCCTCCTGAGGGTATTGCAGGACCAGCAGATGAGGGAGGTCTGGGTTGAGTCCCAGATGTTCTGGGATCCTGGTGCCTCAGGCAGGTGGGATGGGAGAGGCAGATCCACAGGGATCTGCCTTCCCATATGTGCTATGGTGTGGAAATTAGCAATGAATATTGGTTAGTCATGCACAACACATTACAACATTAATCAAAATAGCATGCATAGGATTCCAGAAAATAATGATAGACAGTGGTTTTCAAAATTAGAACTTTTTAGTCAACATAAACATACCTAAAATCAATATAAAATTAATGTCTTAACTGTAATTATTCTTTCTGATGCAGTCAGATGTAGTTAGTATTTTTTAGGATAAAACCTCAAGCTCAGCCTGCTCATTAAAATGACAAACCATGAATGATATGCATTGTTAGACACCTTGACATTGATCAAGATTGGCTTAAACATTTATCAAATGAAAATAAAGGTCAAAAATCCAGTTGAGCTTCTATTAATATTCATTTTATGCTTAATTTATTTAAATGTCTCTTGTTATGCCTGTAGTCAAAATTTTGCTTATGTGATAATGATATAACAACAGGAGTTTGAATTCTATTTGCATTCAAAGAAAATATTAAAGTAGAATTCCAATTTGATTTTTTTCTTACACTTGGGGTAAACTTCCAATACATTTTGTGCAAAGGATGAACCCAGCTGTCATTCATTTTGTCAGCTCTGAGGTCAATGTACTTTGTGAAATACAGAATATTCCTCATTTACAAATAATACAGTTTTGCACTCGGTGGCATAGATGTAACATTTGCAACCACTGCATGGTGTTAGGTTTTTCCTATAAAAAAGCAATATAATAGAATATATTCACCTACATATGATTACAATTCAAATAAAAAATATCAGCTGACACGTGGTGCCAGTTTATCAAAGTAATTTCCTTTGGACTACATTTCTAGCTTTCTCCTTCTTCATGCTATATGTTTGTTCAGTCCCCTTTTCATCATGACTGCCTTTTGTTGCAAACTTATTAACATCATGATAGACTTCTTTCAGTGAGGTCTCAAACGTCAGTATAACATTACAGTCCAACTCTTACTAGTGTCATATATACTGGTATATTATGTCAGAATGATTACATCTCACCAGACCTCAGCAAAGAAAATAAAAAAAAAAAATCAACACTGTAAATGTACGCTATTTTCTTCTCACATTGTACAACATGATTTAACATGTGTGACTAACAACATCCAGAAAGAAATCCTTCTTTATCTAGTCTAAGGCTGCTCATAATAATATATCAATTTTCCTAAAGCATCCCCATCAAACTCATCAAAATTACATAGCACTGTCTTGAATCGCAGCTGTGATCAGTCTATCCATTTTGCAAGCCACATAAGTTGCTTCAATCAAAATTTTGTTATTGTAGGAGTTTATCTTTCTTGTTCATCCCAGATTGATGTGATGATAGATATGCTGATTAGGCTAGGTACCAGCAACACGTCTTTTGCTCAAAAAAATTGTTAGTAGCTACATATACTACTAACCCTGCATTCTATAAACTAACTAATTAACTACACAACCACAACTTTGAACCCAATAATGCAAATTTTCTTCATAGACAAGCCACTTTTAAAATCTGACATTTTAATGTTTTATTCAGTTATCATCCACATAAGTGTATTGGTCTTTCTTATATATATATTTAGCCAAGAGTACCCAGAAGAAAGCTATGTAACTACATGGAGAACATTCTAGCATCACACAAACAGTGACTGATGGTCAGGACTGAACCATGGATATGGAACTGTGAGGCTAAGATCTCAATATCCCAATAGTTTCATAATTGAAATTGTTTCATTGCTTCCTAGTGGACTTCTAGAGACATTGTTTCTACATTCCTGAAATAAAATATCCATTCTCCTATCTAGTTATCTAAACCTATCTCAAAGTAATGTGAACTGTTACATTTTTCTAATGTTCTCAGATAATCTGTTCCATATCTGAGACACTTTTCTGTTTTATTAAAAAACATGCATATTCTGTTTTTTCTGCAGGTACAAATTACTGCAATTCAATTACAGGCATTAACTAATGCTCATTATAAATTTTGACAGCCTAACTAAATGTATTTTCTCTAATAAACCTGTAGCTACTACTGTAAAAACTAATACAATATAACTAAAGATGGTCCTGTTACCTGCCACATATAACCCTTTGGGGAGCACTGCTACGCAGAGAATAGTGCTTCCAGTATAAGAATAAAAACAGGATAAACATTCAGTCATATGATGAATGCAAGTTTTAAATATTCCCCCAAAATGGCTAAGTAAACATGGGCAATAAATTTAACAGATGAAAAGTAAGCTTATTTGAGATAACAGTTCATGTGTCCTTCATTTCATACAACATTGGTATAATATGAACCTAAATATTATAAAAGGTCAGGAATAAACATCTTGTATTAGTAACGTGCAACAAAAGAAGGAAACTAATGACACGTTTTATAAAATTCCCATCCCTCTATTTCAAGACCAGACGAAATCTACCAACAAGGAACTGGGATGAGAGCAGAGGGAAGAGGAGAAGTTGGGTATGGAAGTAAAGTGGGGTATGGGAAATGAGATAAGAACTGTATGCACAGGGGGTGTGGGAAAGCAGGAGAAAATATTTTCAGCTTCACAGATGAAAAATGGTATACTTAGTATTGGATGAAGAAGGTATGGGAATACATCTGGGAGAGACCATGGGAGGAGCACAGGCTGAGATATGAATTTATAAGATGAGATTTTAGATTTATTTTGAAGTACTTTAAAGAATGTTTCTGTTTCAGGGAATGACAGATGGAATTCCTGAGTTTTGATGCATAGTTTGATTGAAGGGAGTCTGTGGTGTAGTTTTTAGATTTTGAGATAATTAGACGTTTATGCATAGAGCTTAAGTATCTGGATGAAGTGTAATGATGAATCATGTTATTAAGGAAGGGACAATTATTACATTTATAAATGAGGATGGGGGTGGTGATGATGATGATGACGATTAGTTGGGTGTATGACAGACAGTCTGAGATTTGCAGCGAATTTATCGACCATGTTCCACCGTTTTTCTAACTGGTTAGTTTGAGTATTGGTGAATATGGCAGTGCCATAGAGAAGAAATAGGAGAAGGAAAGCAGGGTCATATGCTTTCATGGAGGGTCAAACAAGCAGAGTTTAACCCTGTAGAGAGAGTTTAGTTTATGGTTTGCTTTTCTATATGTTTTAACATATTTTATGTTAAGAGAGTGATGCTAACATTAGAACATTTTGACTTTTAACCTAGGGAAGACAGCTTTGTGTTTTTCTAAGAATGCAGCCCCTTTAAAATGAAGGGACCAAGCAACATTGTAATAATGATGAAATGGCATGATTATCACATGAGATTTCAAGACTCAAGCACCAATGATACACTGTACATGTGTAAGTGTGGCATTATACACGTCCGTTACACATGTCCACTGATGCAGTGGACTTGTATAATGTCACACTTATTGAATAGTCACTTGTGGCTAATAATCTCATCTAAAGAGAAATCAGAAATAATTAATTGTTCCCCAAGTTGTATAAGATTATAGTAAAAGAATGACTTCAAAATTATGACTCAGTGTGTTGAATATTTTTGGCTAGATAAGATCATTCGGTAAGTCAGCAGTGTCTATAATTTGGGTCCTCAGAGGTACATCCTTCAAACAATATAGCAAAGGATTTAACATTATACACATGTTCTTTCATCCTAGCTTTGGGTGCTGGCCAGATGCGGACCTGCACATGCAAGATTTAACAAGAACTTTTATAGTACAATGTGTGCCTCCATAACCATACCTACAAGCTGTGAATGGCTGCCAGCACTTTGGCAGTATGTTCACATTACCCTTTGCAGGACCATTTGTCATCAATTTTTAATTACTGTTCACATACACTGCAAATGGCCAGAGGCTACATGTATGAAATATATCTCTTTTGAGAAAATTATTGCAGTTTTGCAGACATTTGCAAAAATATGGTTTATAGAAACAGTGATATTGATTGTTTCCTGGCAAAAAGACTTAAAATGCGCACAAGGCAAAATGGAGTTAAGTATTTGACATGAGCCACCATATATGAATTATCAGAGAAGTTTGAACTAATGTTGATAAAGTCTTTCAAGCTATGAGATATGATCATAAGCCACTACAGCACAAGATAGATTTTTGCTTTTTATATATCCATATATAGCACATGCATCTTCTAAAACTGCACCGGCAATGTTGTATCCGAGTCAGAATTTGGGGTGCCTCCTGGTCTTAATAAGATCAGAGAGCAAGTACAAAAAATCATTGATTATACAGATATTACAGAAGAACTAGATACAGTAATATTGACCAGCAGATGGCAGCCAGACCAATCTGATTTATAAACAGGACCTTTGTTGCATACAGCTAATACGAGGAATGACATATAGATCAGATTTGAAAATCCTACCTGAAAGCTGAGCATCTGCTGTAAAGCAGTTAAGTTTTGTAGTCCTTCCATGTAGCCAAGCCTATCATTTACTACAAGGCAATTAAGTTTTGAAATTTGTTCAGTTGGCCAAAATCATGTCCCAGTAAGGATGGATGGACTGTACCATGACCGTGGAATGCTAGAATAACACAGCCATACCAGATCCATGAAGAATGGCCAAGCTGTAGCCCAAGAAGGACAGATTAGTAATAGAAAACCTCCAAAAAGGATGAATGACCAATGACATGTTCTAAGAGAAAAAAATAACCAAGGCATATGACCGAAGCCATATCCCTAGAAGGGTGGATGACGGAAGTCATACCTCATCCATATTGGATGGTTTGCATGTATACCTAGATGGACAGTGGGCTCATGTGACAATGTAGGTATAAAGGATGGCTAGATTTATTCCCTGTGGCCAGATGAAGTTTTGTGAAAATGCACTACAACCTCAGTTGGAGCACTGCATTATGTGATTACAGTCACCCAATGTGCTGATTACTGCTCCAAGCCAAGCATCACCAACACTATTCAGAGGATGTGGCAGGTCATAAAGAATGAGAATGGGAAAGCAGAACTACTGTGGACCAAAAGGAAAAGTTATTAGGCACTTACAGTATAGATATGATCAACATCTGTGATTTTGCATTGGGAAGTTTATTTTCCCAAGAAAGTGAAGAAATTTGTCTATGAAAGGAAATATGACATAATCACTCATGCTATTAATGTTGAATTAAAAGTGATATTTTATTACTTAATATTCCAATTGTAAATGTCTAGTACATTGTTAGCATTTAATATTCAAATTATAGCATTACTGCTTTATTAGAATTTATACCATCAGAATCTTATTGTTATATATAGATGTACATAAATATTTACTTTTGCCACAGACAAATGCTACCTCCATGGCAGTTTAAATAAAATAGTATAACATGCAATCAGTTTTGCAATGGCCCCACATATGGTAATGTATGGGTATGTATTCTGCTTGGTATGTCTTTGGTAATATTCTAGCATCTAGGAAATGGTACCAATAGCCTTCACTCTCTCACTCTATGTAATATTTTTTTATTACAGTGTCAAATCCATTAATTCAAAATAGAGAAAACCTAAAGCTGTAAACAGCAAATATACAGGTTTTATATGATTACCATGCAATGCCCTACCATAGCTTGTATTTAGTGGCAGTAATGTCTGGGATGTAATGATGAAGAGACAAGTGAGACACAGAGATCAGTAGACAGATGGAAAGAGAAAATATGTCCTAATAGACAAATGGGCTAGCTGTATCCAGATATTGAATGCTGTTTCTATGTCAGTATAAACAACTTCTCCCTTCCAGGATACTTTGTCTTAGCCACATACAGTGGATGCTTTCATGTAATACTGTGACAGTAATATACTTTAGACATCCCGTTATTTTTAAATCTAGGTAACTGTGATGCCTGTGAACTGGCCCAGTAATCAAGGAGCCTCAATCCTCACCACTAACATCAGTGAGGGACGTGCACATTGGGAGGATGACAAGTACACACACAGTAAAGTACAATTTCCCTTAAGAGCACACAGAGATCACAGTCAGTCTGGGGCTGGTTTCTCTCTCTCTCTCTCTCTCTTCAGATCCCCAATAAGACTCCCCACTAGCACAGCTATAGAGTGGAGTCCTTATCCAATGTTCCAAGCCAAATCCTCCCAGCACTCTCTCTGTCCAACCAGTGCTTCATGTCTCTGCCCAAGTACCTAACACACACACACACACACACACACACACACACACACACACACACACACACACACACACACACACACACAAATACACATTTGGCCTGTACAGTGTTACCAAATACATGCAAGTACTCTAAGACCTTAAATATTTGTAAGCAAACCAGCCACAATTAAAATGTTTAAAAAATAGTTAATAAAAAATAAAAGCACAAGACAATACTTATTAACTCAACACAGTGACAGCAGAGTTCAGAAACACAGGAAATACTTTAAAACAACATATTAGGACAGTATCATATAAATATAGCAAACAACTACAATAATCTTGCTATATTCCTATCTATCTCTAAGAGAAACTATGTTCTAAAAATCTTACTTACAGAGCAAGGGAAAGTGCTGGTGAGTTGTTAACAGGTCCAGAACAGAATACAAAATACACTCTTTCTCTCTGAGATAGTTCTTAAGTTAATAATACACATTACTGCTAGGTTAGCTACATGACATGACTATTTGACACTTGCATCTAGTTCCAAGGATAAACAGATAGCAACAGAATTTAACATGTCTCTATGAAAAATACTTCTCGCTTAGAAGCTGACAATTCTCTCTTAGAAGCTTGCCTGAACTGGAAGTCAAAACAATTTCTTTAGAAACCTGTAATTACCTCTGTTTCCAGACAATAGAAAGAATTTCCAGCGGCAGGCATTATGTCTTCTAGTTCTGGTAAACACACTCCTAAAATTCTTTATTTATTTTCTCAAGAGTTTGCAGGTTAACTCTGTATATTTCAACTTTTACTGTGAAACCATACATTTGCATTGGCATATAATTTATACATATTTCTGCTCTTTTCCAGCAGGGTGCACTGTGGTTACAATCTTGAAGCTCAGTACAGAACATATAGTTTTCTTACATTTTTAAGGCAAGCATACAGATCATATTACTATTCACAAATGACATAGAATTTTTTTTTTAAATTTATCTAGCTGGGCTGGCAATGTCACAGTGACTAAAATGAACTTGCAGAACAAAATTGTTCCTCTCTGATACTTTGCAAATAAAAACTACCCATCAGACTGTAGTGCTAACCATCTGTGATGTTGTCCTTTTCCAAAAGACTTGCTCTTGGTATAAGTGACTTACTCCAGTCTATAAACTAGGCTTAAACTGGACTACATCACTTACACTGAAAGCAAGTCATCTGGAATCAGGCCCATTATATAGCACAGCAGCATCCTAAATGCCAAAAGCTACACAGAAATTTAATTGTAATACAACTAAAAGTAATTCACACTATATAACATAAACCCAATCAATGTCTTGCTTTACAAAATTTGTACACAATCATTATCATAATCCAGCTATGCTACCTATATTACTAAATCAAAACCTACTTATAATTAATAAGTCAAATACCCACTCTAGTGATTGCCTGCACTCTGTGACTGCATCAAAAAGATGGAATATTATATAATATTACACCACTCAAAATTAGATCATAACAAATCCTCCCATTTTTTCAACATATACATAGGTAACTAACATTGAAATAGAGATGTCCTTGTATAACATAGCTTATCTTACGAATGTAAAAAGCCAGCACAAATTGTGCTGACACCATAATTCTCTAAAATAGCTCAGATTTTTGTTTGTTTTATAATTTACCACAAACACAGTGGCACTAAACTACTCTCAAATATTTTTACTCCTTCTTAAACCCACCTACCCTACTTCCATATCTTGTTTCTAACATCTCACTTTATACATACTTTTTTCCTTTCATTTGTTTACCGACTGTTAAACGAATTACTAACAATGAAAACATATGTATATATCCGTATAACACATTCCAACTGATAAATATTTCTATGTAATAACAAATCTAAATTAATACTTGTTCATTTTATTTATTGTAAAAACAACTATTTCATAGCTATATATTTAACACCTCTAATATTTCTGCTGTCTTTACTGGAGCTTTTCTTCCTGAGTCTGTAATATAAGGGACTTCCTGCCCAGTTGGATATCCTGGTCAATAAATACAATAGATAAACAAATGCAATAATTACCTTTTCTAAAGATGAGTAAAATGTTGTGTTATGAAAACAGCCCTTTCAAAAGCCAAAAGCACAGCATCAATGGGGCCAGATGCTGTCCCAGGCTGCGTCTTACACAAACTACAGAACAAACTAACCCCCCACCGAAACACACTGTTCAACCTCAGCCTCTCCACAGACTACGTGCCCATAGAATGGTGCACAGCAATGGTTATTCTGCTCCACAAAGGAGGGGCCACAACTGACCCTGGTAACTATTGCCCCATAAGCCTGACTAGCCTGGTCTGCAAGGCTATGGATCGCATCATCATGGTACTCATTAACAAAGACATTGGGAACCTCCAAACACTTGACCCGACCCAGTTCAGCTTTGTTAAGGGCAGATCATGCCTACTAAACCTTGTTGACTTCTTCGAGACAGTCACCAAGGCCATAGATGAGGGGAAGGTAGTTCACACAGCCTACCTTGACCTTGCCAAGGGTTTTGACACCATTCCCCACTCAGGAATTATAGAAAAACTCACCAGCCTGAACATAAACCCCTACATCATGAGATGGGTTGCCAAGTCACTTACAGACAGAACTCACACGGTAAGAATAGCGAGCTCTAGCTCCGACTCTAAATCAGTCACAAATGGTGTCCCACAAGGCTCGGTCCTGGGACCCCTACTGTTCGGCATATACTTCTCAGAAGTACAGGCAAACACAGGAGGACTATGGCTAACCAGGTTCACCAGTGACTGCAAACTGGGAGCCATAACTGACTCACCGGCTGACACAGACATTCTGCAAAAGGGCCTTACTGAGATGGACACCTGGTGTCAAAGTCATGGTCTCAAGCTAAATGCCAAAAAATGCATAGTCATCCCGTTTGGGAAAAACAAATCACCCATGAATTACCACATAGGTGGCAGCCCCCTTAATACAGAAGAGGTAATAAAAGATCTGGCAACCCAGGTAGATATTAATCTCTCCTTTGACAACCATATTGCCAAAGTAGTTAGGAAATCCTTCTATGTAGCCCATCTAATTACTAAAGGGTTCACATCTAGAAATAAAGAGGTTATAGTGCCCCTCTACTCATCACTCATCAGACCGATCATAGAGTACAATGCCTCGTTTGGGATGTACCTCACAAGACACTTCCAACAGCTGGAAAGACCAAAAAAGTACCTCACCAAGAGTATTACTGGTCTCAAACATAGTCCGATGAAGCCCGACTGGAAAAACTCCAGCTGCACTCAGTGGCATATGGCTTACTCAGAGGTGATCTCTGTCTGACTTACAAAGCCATGTCCAACTCAGAATTGATGAACATGCTCCACCTAAAGAAATCCAAGTCACTGCGAGCCACTCGCTCTAGTGAGCTAAACCTCACCACAACAATAAATAGAACATGCTGGAGGGATAGATTCCTGTCACAGAGACTCCCCATGCTTTGGAACAAAATTCCTAACTACATTAGGCAAAGCTCCTTACTAACACTCTTCAAGAGAAATCTTGATGAGTGGATGGGTAACAGAAAATACACCTCTGGGATCACTTTATTGGATCTTCTTGACAGAGGCTCAGTTAATTAATCAATGGGGTGGCAAAAGCTGACACACCCTGGCTAGGCTTATAAATGCCCTCGGGCAGATAGCCTAGTACCTACCTATAAACCTATGAATTATGAACCTATAATGATGGATTTTGTATAAAAATAATAAAAACAAAGATTTTATTTATTAGAGGTATGTTTTAATCTTCCTAACTGCTTTTCTAGCCGTTAAAGCTTTTGACTGTCTTATCTTTAATGCAGATGCACTGTTATCAGACTGTTGCTGCTATCTCATCTCCAACCCCAATCCTCATAATCAGACTAAAAACCACAACTTCTCCCATATTACAGCCAATAGAAAGCCAAGTGACTTCCTTCTACTAAGCCTAAATATTAGAAGTATATCCAACAAAGTCCATGAACTCCATGCCACCATAGACTTATACTCCCCAGATATAGTCGTCCTGACAGAAACCTGGCTAAAACCTCACATTACCAGTGAGCAAATACTCCCTACAGGTTACGGCATACTAAGAGTAGACCGGCTAAACAAAAAAGGAGGTGGTGTAGCTGTAATATTTAAACAACATCTAAACATCCAGATCTTAAAATCATCAGCTCCACAAATAGGCAATGAAGAAATAATATATACCAACCTCAAAATTAACCGAAACAAAACCATCAACATAATTGGATGCTACTTCCCACCTGGCCAAAATATCCCTCCACTAGAAAACCTCCTCAGCTGGTCTACCCACCATCTCCCCCAAGAAACTATCATCTTAGGTGATTTCAATATTGACTGGCAATCCTGTTCTGGCAACAATCCAACCCATCATGTACACCTTCATGGCTTCACCCAACTAGTCCAGTCACCAACAAGGATAAATAAAAACAACAGCATGCACTCTACCCTGGATTGGATACTAGTCAGTAAGAACCCCCAGTCATATATAACAGGCTGCTTATCAGATAGCCTCAGTGATCACTCCCCAACATTCCTACTCAAAAAATACCTGTACCAAGCTAAACCTGTCATCTATCGTCAAATAAAATAAACTTTAACCCACTCACATTCATCTCATCCCTCAAAGAATGTAACTGGCATGCTCGAAAGTACCTCAGTCTAGATGGTTGAATCTTTTAATACTACCTTCCTGAACATCCTTAATTACCGTGCCCCATAAGATTTTCCAGAACCAAAGCACAACCCTCCCCATGGCTACAGAAAACCACTAAGTCAGAAATGAAAAACAGGGATAAAGCCTGGGAGCACTGGCAAAACCAAAACCCCAGCTAGACAGAAATTCCTAGAACTACAATAGAGTCAAAAGCTAATAAAACAGGACAAATTCCAATACTACCAGTCTGCCCTAGACACCTCACAACACAGCTCCAAACAATTCTGGTCCTCCATAAACTCCATCCTCCACCCAGGTAAAGTCAGTACCCCTCCTCCTAACATCCCTCACTCCTCAGAAAATATTGCTACCTCATTCAACACACACTTCACCCAAACCATACTATCACTAGCTAAACAACACAACCCCCTCCCCTCCAACCCACACCTTCAACTAGTAATCTCCCCACTGCCTTCTCTTTTTCTCCTGTACCTACCTCCAACATAAAAAAACTCTTAACTAAACTTAAACCCACCAAATTAGCAGCAGACAACCCCCAAGTGAATACCTACAAATCGCAGCTGATGCTCTGGCCTACCCAGTATCCATCTTGATTAACCGATTTCTGTCAGAAAGTTACGTTCCCACATTGTGGAAAGTCTCACATATAATTCCCTTCCACAAAGGCGGACCCTCTGCAGAACTAACCAATTCCATAGCTATTCTTTCTCCACTCTCCAAAATACTAGAGATGCATACACTCTCAGGTCTCACACTACCTCCTTACTAACAACTTCCTTTCCAGTACTCAGCATGGTTTCCGACCAAACCATAGCACCACCACTGCCTTACTCTCCTTTACAAACACTATCCTTCAGCATAAAAACAATGGCTATCTCTCCTCTGCTACTTTCCTAGACCTATCTAAAGCATTTGACATGGTCCCACACAAACAACTTATCTCTGTCCTCAATAACCTATCCTTCTCACAATCAGTCACCAACTGGTTTCAGAGTTACCTGTCTGATCGCCAACAATCCGTTGTATGGCAGAATGACATATCTCCCCAACTACCTGTCTCCATAGGGGTTCCCCAAGGATCCATCCTTGGACCCCTACTCTTCTCTGTTTACATCAATAATCTAGCCTCTGCCACCAGACATGGCATACTCATCCAATAGATGACTCTACCATCCTCTGCTCAACCCCGTCCCCACCCAAACTGCAAAAGTCACACAGGAAGCCTTTTCCTCTGTTGAAACATGGTTATCCGATGCCCAATTAATACTCAACCCAAACAAAACTAAACTACTCATCTTCCAACCCACCAAACATACTCAAAACAACTCTCACTTTAACATCACAGCAAAGACAACACCACTATATACCCAACTGAACACACCAAATTGCTAGGAGTGGAAATAGACAATAAACTAAAATTTGACATTCACATATCCATGACCATAAAAAAAGTCCACAAAAAACTAGGAGCATTATACAGAAATAAACAATTTCTCACCAAAGCAGCAAAGATTTCAATAGCGAATTCCCACCTTATCTCCACCCTACTTTATGCCTCTCCAGTATATACCAACCTAAGGCAATGTGATCTAAACAAGCTAGAGACCTGCTACAACAAAATCCACTGGGGCATCCTACCGTAGTCACCACTGTCTCTCACGTGCTGAGCTGGGCTGGCTTGAACTCCCTCACCTCCTTCAGTGGTATCAACTCTCACTCGCCCACAAACTAGTAAACCATCCACTAAATGTCCCATCCCTCCAGAATCTACTCCAACCCTATCGCACCACCAGACCACTAAGATCCAGCAACAAAAATCACTTGCAGATCACTAAAGCCAATAACTCTGCTGGTGAAGCACTATTCTCTTGCCATAGCCAAATTATGGAACTCACTCCCACCCACAATTACCTCCATCATGCACCAACTTCAAAACTTTATTAAAAGCGCACCTAAAACATGCTGGCTATGCCCTTGCAACTCCCACTCTAATATCATCCACCCCATCCAACTACTACCTTTCTTTCACCTCCACTAACTACCTTGATGATAGCAAGCTCAGATGCTCATAAGCCTAGTACTTATTATACAGCAGGAACTTCTCATTGTTACATTTGTTAATGCCTGTTATGTACTTCACAGATAAAGATTCTAGTTGTCTACTGATGTACTATGTTCTTCATCTGTAAATATGTTGTAAGTAATTTCTATGTTAAATTGTTAATCACTATGTAATCCAATGTAACTACTGTCTGTTTATTTTACTGTGGAGCTTTTCTCCCCGGGCCTCCGCTGAAAATGGACCCACGTCCAGTCGGACACTCCCGGTCAACAAATTTAAATAAATAAATAAAATAAATAATAAAATAATCTCAAGCACTAGAAAATAACTCAAGTAATAATAAAAAAAGTAATAATGTCCTTGTTTCCAGATGTAAAATTCTTGAACTTCCAGGTGATTATCTGCCTACTGATATGTACTATAAAATCTAAATGTTTGCTTTTCATACTCAAATCTGCAAATCTGTTTTGTTGTGTTTTATGAAATAATTTTCTTTGAACACCTGCTCTTCCAGATTTAGCTGCCAGTCTCCAGGAATCAGTGAGCTGCATTTGTAAACATCTAGCTGAGCCTGGGATTCTTGTTGAAATACTGAGCATATGGGGCTCAAATTAATTCATTTTTCATGCAGTGGAAGCAAATTTAAAAGTAGAGGTGAGGATATTTTAGCAGTATTAGGAGAACTACAATATATTACTGCAGCATTTATATATGTATATATATTTATATATGTATATAAACACAGCAGTTTTCCATTTTTTTCATTCGTTGCTTTTCTTTAATTATTTTAGTCAATTTAGAACAAAACTGCCTAATACAGACATAGCCATGAAACTGTAGTTAAATACTAAACCATGAGCACAACAAATATAAATGTAAGAAACACTGCATCAGGCAACAAACAACCATTACACGAAGGTGGGAATGGTGAATATGTATTTATAAAATAAAAGATACACCTTAGACAACAGTAGGGAAATAATTTCAGCATGAGACCAAACAGCACATTAACAAGCTAACAAATCAAATTCTTATAAAGAGTTCAAATGCTTGCAATATAAATACATGGTATATTCTTGTTTTGTAAAGTAGTGCAGTCTTACAAAAAATGAGCTTAACTAGTATTACCCATCCCCAATAACCTAAATAAATGAGGTGAATAACTGAGGTTTCTGATTTATGACAAATTGTCTTGTTCATGTGTAAATCTTGTGGGCTGAAAATTGTCACTGGAAAGAAATAAGATATGCCCCCCTGACAATTGTTGTCTAACTTATGAATATTATTAAACCTCTCAGCTAATTTACTACCACAGCTGTTCATTGAAGGAAGTCTGCATGATAAAGAAATAGTGTTTACATTTCTGCTATTATTTTACATGATTAATGGATGATTTCATGGTTAATTAGGTAAAATTTCTTCCTACACCAGCACTTTAAAGTGAAATAATGATAATGCCTTGCTAACCATCTGCGTTTATAATAATGTCCATTTTAAACATGGTCAGGTTCTTGCTTTTTACTTACAGTATCAATAGCTACATTTTTAGGACTGGTTTATTTATTCTGTGCTCTATCTCAACTCTGAATGGAACATAATTCAGATGTATTTCATTCTTGGGCAATCCCTCACCCATGTGGTTAGCAAAGTTTTACCATCAGCATGCTTTGATTACAGCATGCATTAGATAAGTAATACTATGTACAATCCCATGCAGGTTTAGAACTGTTCCTGATATTTAATCCCTCACTAAAGTTGGCAGTTGAAAGTTGGCATAGGTTAAGGTGTTTACCTTCCAAACACAGAGTACAATGTTTGATTCACACCTCTGAGGAACTTAGCTTAGGCTTAAAATGGCCCTGCAAGGGCAGTTAGTCCAGTACTTACCTATGAGTATACTTTGATCAGAGGTCAGAATTCAAATGAAAAACCCATGTTTTCCCCCTATACTTTGTTTACATTATGTAAAATCAAAGGTTAATTGCCAGAAAATCACTTGGACAATTGCAGCTTGTAAAATCTGCAAAATAACCGGAGCTATAATAGCCCAGATTAAAAAAAAACGTTTTTGTTTTGCAGTAGAACAAGCCACGTGCACCCCACACCCCCAAAAATTGCACATTCCAGTTCTTTGACCACACATCATTGAAGAAAGAAGCTCCATAAAACAGAACACAATAGTCTTAAAACATCACTGTTTTTAATCTAACACAACATAACTGAGCAAGTGACTACTGATGTAATAAACATTGAGAAAACATGCAACAGCCACTCAATGAAATGTCCCCCACATAATGACCCAGCTCGATTCCCAAACCTATATAACTGAATTCTGAATGGTCTTGTGTCCTGACCTGTGCAACAGAACAAACCTGTGCATATGTGGCATATGCCCATTCATTTCAGGGCTTTTATAAGCTAGATGAGTTTACAAATGAATAATGGGAACGATTAGCAAATGCTGATATATTTTCTGCAGTACAAGATAGATTTTGAATGTTCAGAACAAGTTATCTGAGAAACATATTTAGTGCAACAGTTGGTAAAACCATAGCTTAAGCAGATGTATCTCCTGAAAAAGTTAGTCCAACCCCCATCACAAGCCTCCCTGTACTTTATTTAGTAAAAACTAAATGAAAACTCCAGCCGAGCTAGAACTTCCACTGAGTGACCTCTCAGCTTTGTTATTTAGGAAAAATTGGGAAACGTTAAGCCAGGAGAAACTGAATATTAAAGGCTACTAGATGGAATCAACAATTTGTTAGCATTCTTTCACTTTCAAAGGGTGATAAATATGTATCTTAAGTATTAAAATCATGGTTATAATTTACTCAGGGACATCTTTTACTTAATACTTAATATTACTTATATTTTTTTCAAAAGTTATTTAATCAGTGCATTTGCTTAGCAATTACTAATACATAGCATATTGAATAATTCATTGATGAAAGAATACATGCAAACATATTATATACATACATACATACATATATGCATACAGTATATATACATAATCCCAACAAGAAAGCACATCTAAAACCAAATGTTGATTTATATATATATATATATATATATATATATATATATATATATATATATATATATATATATAGGTTTACTATCATAATTTTGAATGACACTCGGTTGACCGCACTATGTTAGGCAAAGGAAAGTCAAACATGGCAATGTCAAACTTTAAAAGCAAGCCTAGGAACGGGTTTTAACATGGATCGAGATAGGGGTTTACTGCTACTGCCGAAGTACAAACCTTGCTCCTATCTCAACCCATGTTAAAACCCGTTCCTAGGCTTGCTTTTAAAGTTCACCATTACCGTGTTCGACTTTCTGTTGTCAAACATAGTGCGGTCAATCGAATTGTATAGCCCATATTTGATTAATATACTCACAGAGTTCAGACCTTATACTTAGGGTCATGGGATCATAGAAGGTCACTAGGCTAATGGCCAGGATATCTACATCTTTCTGGGATTCAGTGATTGTACCCAGCTTGCAGTCATCAGCAAATCTGGTCAGCCAAAGGCCCACTACATTTGCCATGACTTCGGAGAAATATATACAGATCAGAAAAGATCCCAATACTTAGCCCTGTGGGACACCACTACTAACAGGCTTCTTGGTGGAGGTGGATTCACCTACCCTAATTTCATGTGCCCTATCAGTAAGCCATTTGGCTATCCATCAGGTAAATAGGATTTATGCCTAAATGTTTGAGTTTGTCTATAATACCTGTGTGAGGTATTGTGTCAAATGTCTTTGCTAGATTGAGGTAGGACAGGTCCAGTATCTGAAGATTTCCTATGTCTTTGTTTATTAGGTCAATGATAATTATTTCCATAGTCTTGCATATAAGACTAGTCAAATGTATGGATCTGTAATTCCCTGGGTCTGTTGATGACCCCCTTTGTGTAGAGGAATGACTGTTGCAGTCCTTCATCCCCTAGGGATAAAACCTGTCTAGCAGCTGTAGTTGAATGGAGATTCTAGTGGTTGTAACAGGTTGTGTTTCTAGCTATTTAGAAGTTATCTTGGGATATTATCAGCACCCCTTCATGCATTGTTTTTAGCTTTGGAGAGTGCAGTGAGGACTTGTTATTTAGTGATAGTTAAAGAGAAACAATAGAGGGTATTTCCTGGGGGGGGCTAACTGGGAGTGATGAGGGGTTGAAATTGGAGCTAAATGTATAGGCCAGCAAATTTGCTACATCCCCCAGTTTGGTATAAGGAGCTCCATTTACTATTAGTTCAGCACACTGTAGGGTGTTCCTGTTAAGGCTGCATACATAACTGAAAAATGCCCTATGGTTATCCTTTGACTGGGAGGCTATTTCTGCCTCAAACTTGGCTTTGTTGGACTTGATTAGCCCCCTGAGCTGCTTGTTGAAACTGATGAAGGAGTTTTTTATCTGATAGGCATAGTCCTTATTTTTGGGCTGGATTTTCTTTTCTTTGTGTCATTCGACCACTTTATACTGAGGGTCTATCAAGGGGGCTTGTTTTTAGAGTTTGTCCTAATTTTGTTTTGGTTTGGTACTGCTGTTTCTATGCAGTTATTCATATGCTTGCGCAATGTTTCTGTAAACACTTCGCATAGACCACAGTCTTCTCTGAGGTTTGGGTGGAGGTCTTGGAATTTAGCTTAATAAGAGGTCATTAGCCTTAGAAAAGCTACAAAAGATTCTGGGGGTTGCTGGAAGTTTGGGTTTAATACTCATTTTAAGGGAGAGTGCTTTATGATCTAATCTGACCAATAAGGACAATACACTGGGGGGGTGCAACATTCCTTCATATTTGTAAGTATCAGATACAGGATATTTGCAGCATCCCTACTAGGTATGCAAATTAGCAGTTCCAGGGTGTTTGCATTGACAAATTCCAGGAATGTTTGAGCCTGCATGTTAGTGGATGTGTATGTATCCCAGTTTTTGGTGGGATAGTTGAAATCACCCATGAATATAGTGTTGGGCTGAATGTTGAGTGGCTCCAGTATATTCAAGTATGTGCTATGGTTATCCTAGGTCATAGACGGGGACCTATAGTTAGCAAGACTATGGCTGTGACTTTACCTAAAGTTAGATGGACGTGAAGAAGCTCAAGCATGCCATATCGTCTGACCAATTTTGAGGTATGCTTACCTTTAATGTAGATTGATACAGCTACACCTGGTTAGCTGGTCTAAATGTGCGAAAGACATTATACCCTTGCATTACTGGTATGCCTCCTGTGGTTTTAAACCATGTCTCAGTAACTGCACAGATGTCAACACACTCTGGGGTGAGGAGCATTGCCTGGGAGTGGATCTTCTTGTTGAGACTCCTAGCACTGAGCATTAAATCCTTTAAGTTATCTTGAGTACAGTATACTATGTTGGAAAATTTGTCCAACTGGCATTGCCTAAGAAAGGCACAATAGAGATGGGCAATGTTTTGGCCAATATCAAAAAGCATATTGAGGACAGGTGTAGACAATCCCTGGCAAAGCAGTGTGGTTTGTCAATCATGTCCTCCCAAGCCAACAAATACTGGACATGCTTAAAATGTCAGCAATGACTAAGCCAATTTTTAAAGTCAATCATCTTCGGTTTATATAGTGGAATCATCCTTGAAGAAGGCAGAATGCTGCTTGGTGATAGTCTCATACCTGCCTGGGCCACATAATCTGAAAGCTCTATCATGTTTTTCTCCATATAGTCCAGGGAGGTATGTCTCAGGTCACTAACACCCACATGGACTATGATGGAGTCATACTGGTACTTGTAGTTCAGTGTCCTGAGAGTGTGTGTGTGTGTGTGTGTGTGTGTGTGTGTGTGTGTGTGTGTGTGTGTGTGTGTGTGTGTGTGTGTGTGTGTGTGTGAATCCTTGCCCCAGTAAGCAACTTACTGAATAGTCTAAGTTGCTCAACAGGTAACACATTTGCCTTTGATGTAGAAGGTTGTGCATTCTATTCTCACACCAGCTAATTGAGGGGTCTTTAGTGGTCTAGTGGTTGGAGCTGTCAGACACAGCATAGGTTCAATTCCCTGTCAGGGAATTGAAATGGATTTTATGGTAGGGGTTGGCATAACGGTTAAGGCATTTACCTTACAGAGACAAGGTGCATGGTTTGAGTCTCAAAGGGATAATTGGCTAGACTTAAAATGCACTATGAAGGCACTTGACCTGGTACTAACTTATGAACCTATGACTGTGATTATCTCTTAATGAATCCTGGTGAGTGAGGCATCAGTGTTTCTCATAATACAGTCTCCAGTTACCAATATATTGAGCTTTGTGGTAATTTGCCTTAAGGGTTCAGAGGTTGAGACATTGTGAGATGCAGTTTTATGTGCCCTGGGGATTATTGTCTTTGTTGGGTGTTTGGAAGGTTGCTGAGGACAGGGTATGGGAGACCTTTGAGGTCTGGATAGATTGTATTTATTAGCCTCAGTCTATGTGAGTTTATGTGGATGATCCATAGCAGGTTTAGTGTGTGTATGTTACTGCAACATGTTTTGAGATATCAGTCTCTGTATGTCAGAACTTTGCCTCCAAATACATAGTAAAATTACATCCCCCTTATACTGTGTCAGTCTGCGTAAAAATAAGTTGGTTGTCAATAAACATGAGGCACTGATACATGGATGCCCATTTCCACCAGGCTAGCTGCAGAGACAGTAGGAAAGTGCACTTCCATGGCTGCAGATGCTCTTTGGACAGTAGGAAAGTGCACTTCCATGGCTGCAGATGCTCTTTTTGTGATCTATGAGGGGCTGTACAACAGGAAATTGTAACCAAATTAATATTGGAGTTGTAGGGCATGGGGGAGAGGTCTGGGATTTATCTAAAACAACATTCATGGGGTAATGCTTCTCAGCAGGCAAACTAGCTACTGTAGACTCACCTTGATTCCTGAGAAAATGAAGAGGAATTTTTATATGGAAAATTACAACTTTAGGTGCCTGTGTATGTACAGGGAACTATAACCTACTTCTGCTCAACATGGGTTATAAGAGAAGGGCTTTCAAAGAATCCTATTAGTAAAGAGAAAAATGCAGTATAAGTGTATGTAAGGCTAAGAATCTTACAACAATACACAATTCTCTCACTACTGTGAATGATACTACAAGTCTAAGGTCCCCAGACTAAGTAAAATGCAAACAGTAAAAATGCAGTAGAAATGTAATAAACAAGGTTCAGATCCTGCAGCAATTCACAATTTTCTCAGTATTGTGGATGATACTGCAAAACTATGGTCCTCAGACTAAGTTAACAATGTAGCCAGTTGACTTTTGTTTAAACAATGAAAAATACTAAAAAGAACAATACACAATTCAGATTAACACTTTGAATGTTACAGTGAGCACTAATTGAAAAGGGATGATATGAAACAGAGACAAATTTAAGCTTTAAGAGTCTACTGGGAGTGCCTTATCAGTCTGAGGTATAAGTGCTCAGTAGAACTAGCACAGGGAGGGGCTTCCATAGTTTAATATTAGGGTGAGCAGGTAGAAAGCCTCCAAGTTTAAAAGCAGAACAGCAATTGCATGAGTGACAGAAATCCAAAAATCAGTGCAGTCAAACAACAGGTTTAAACTCAAAGCTCTTGCAGTTGGGTAGGGATGAAGAGAATACTTTAAATAGCAAACTGTTTCTCAGCTCCTTCCACTAATTAGCTAGATATATCTCCTATTCACTCAATAAATGTAAAAGCAATGTTTCCTAACTAACATTAGCCAACAACATTTCAGACTTCAAGAAAAAAACTTTTGCAGTAAAACAAACATTTAATATACAACAAACTGTAATATAATACGACCAAAATCAAAAAGTAATAGAAATATCCAAACCGTAAATGTAGAAAAATCTAAAAATCACTGCAGTCAAAAAACAGTTTCAAACTCAGAGGTCTTGTAGCTGGGGAGGAAGAAATACAATGTAACTAAGTCAAAATTTAAAATTATTATTAGTCTTGCTTGACCTCATTTGAATGATACAAATTCCATTTTATACATAACAGTGGTTGCAGTTAAGAATTGTGAAAATGAAGAGAGAGCTTTTTTTGTTTTAAACCCTGATAACTGCGTTATTAACAGCTGCTAAAAGACACCAAAGGAGTGGTAGCTGTCCTTTAATAATACACAATGGTACTACATAATTAAAGCAAAAGAAGTTTTTAGACAACTGTATGCCATCAGACTGAAACTTTGTCTAACATTCTTTTACATAATGCAGTCATAAAATACACATTGCCAATAACTTTCCATTTCTCTTGCAAATTTACATCAAACTTTTTTCTCTATTTCCCTGTCTTATATGGTATGAGGAATACTGTATGCAAAAGAGTCCAAGTTTAAACTTTCCAGTAGGAAGATGAAGCTGTGAATTTAGCTGATAACAGAATTCATTTTACTACATCTCTTAGAAGTAGTTAATAAGCATTGGTGATGCATACACACACACACACACACACACACACACACACACACACACACACACACACACACACACACACACACACACACACACACAAAATTGAAGACAATGTTAGTGGCTCAATACTCACCTTTGGTGTTGAAAGAGAGAGCCGTGTGGTGTATTCTCACTCCAAATTGTTGAATTAGTTTTTCCATTACAGACACTGTGGTGAAGCATTATGGGATGCTGCACTCCTGAGCATGCCATCCTTTGGAGGAGACATTACATTAAGCCGAGGTCTCATCTGCCTGAGATAGTGGTGGATGTAAAACATCCCATTGCACTTATCAGAAAGAGTATTTTTTTATTATATACAAAAATACAAATTTCTCAAAAAATCATTTGATCTAACTTATATCAGTTATCCCTCATACTTTTTTTCCACAACCAAAATTAAATTTTGCAACACTTCTTTTGGTTGCCATTTTTATTATACAATACCTTCTGGCATCTCCCTAACTAAATAAACTAAAATGACAAACATAATTTAATCTACTCTTTCAGCTTTGTTATCCATTTTCTTATCATATTTTCCAAATATTATATCATCTCTATGCTTATTTTTTATTTCCAAATGTAAATATACATTAAATACTCCATCACAGCATTTAACCTTATTCCATTAAAATATTCCTCTTCCTCCTCTACTTGACAGGTCCCTATTGGATTACTTTTTGAATGAAGATCGCTGTACAGTGCGGATCGGGAAATTTACCATTTTTCTCACTGTAGTGCAATCTCCGAGTTGGTATATTTAATTAGCAGGGGGTGTGGGGGCACAGGGGTGCTTGCCCTCCTGCAAAAACGTAAAAAAATTGTTTTCATTTTTTTTTATTTTAGTTTTGAAGTTTCAAAACTTCAGTCATATGGTCTCGGCCATATGATGTTTGAAGTTTTGAAACTTCAGTGACTGATAGGGAACCCTACTTGACATCTCTTCAAGTTACATATAATTTTTCACTGGATCTATAGTCATACCTCTCAACCTGGAAACAACAAATATCTGGACAAGGCAGATGAAAAATAGGTAGAATTCTGTATGCTGATTAACATCTAATTTGCATATAGCATTATGTAACCTCACCCACTCCAATGGAATTGTGGGACACCAACTTTCAAACACAAACTGAAGAACAGACAACCAAAATATGGCACTAGAGTCCCCCTGCAGCCATTCCAATGTCCCATTACCTGGCTATTTCACCCCATTTACCATAAACACTAATGTGTGCACACTGCTTTACTTCTACAATGATTATCTGGATTTTATTTTTGCATTTTACAGCACAACAATGCACAAACACTAATAGACATCTGCTAAAAAAGCAATACTGCCTCACAATGAAAATAGAATTGGCATTAAAACTTCTCTGGCCTTGAAACTCACATTCATTGAAACAGTATTTAAACCCATACCACATCCAAAGAAAATGCATCTGGCCAGTGATGGATAAAAATTACCTTTGGTCTGTTTTCAAATCAGCACCCCCTTGCACACCAAACAAGAAACATACATGTGCTCTTTGATACACCTTCCTGACTTTATTAAATTATATTCCTTGTATAATACAGCACACTTATTAGACAGAGCACATTTTAAATTTATTGTTTAAACATTTTTCCAGTAGGCTGTACTGTAGGCAATGAAACAAAATGCATGAATCAATAATGACAAAACTGCCCAATTCAGAACATTTCCATCATAAAAGTCTACTTCCACACCCACACTGTAAATAGAATGACAGTAGTGTAAGCCATAGCCATCTTGCATAGTTTCTCGCACTTATTTTCAATTGGGGGGGCAAAAGGTTAAAAACTAGGGACACATTTTAAACATTGCTTGTATAATTTTGGAAAGTTGCTAGAATAAAATGTTGTGTTACCAGTTGAAGGCTCACCATAATACCTAAAGAGTGGAATACTGAAATAACATACTAAACATGAAGCCATGGGACAGCTAAGAGCAATCACACAGGCATGGAACTACTTTGGCATCCTGCGACCTCTGCTGAGCTGCTACAAAGAACATGCATTTGTTAAAAACCTGGAGACAGACATGAGGCAAAATGGAAGAATCTGGAATTTACAATGATGGTCTCCTACCTAGAAAAAAAGAAACCATCTTGACTCATTGACAATTCGGACGTGGAGGCAGGTGTCTTGTAAGCCCAAGATTACCACTAATATCCTTCAGTTAAGCACAGAAAGAGTGACTGCACTGTGACCATGCAAAGGGCTGCTTTGGGACAAGGTTTTCTTAGACCTCTTAGGTCTAGTATTGGTCTGAGGCCTGTGGCCCTTTTCAGCACTAAAGAGAATCTAGAGTAAAAGCATGACTGTCTGGCAGTACCTCTTGGATGCCTTGTGTCTTTCAATTCCTAGAGGTACCATATACATGTGAGACACACTGTGCTGCTTTTAAGTCTCCTCATCTAGACTGATACACTTGCCAAAACTCATATAAAGTCTTATGTAATGGTAACGCTTGTTTATAAATTAAAAATACCAAGAGAATTTCATACCACAAAATTCCACATAGTTTAAAAGTTATAAACAAGCACAACAATCAATTAGTTAAAATTGGCAATGTACTATAAAACGCATTACTTGATTTTTTTCCCATTAAATACTTCATATATGGTGATGATAATAATAATGTCCATTTATAAGTGCATTAGCACTTGGGAGTGACAAAATGTATACAGGTAATAAGACCACCTGAAAACCACATCAGTGAGATGGATCAATACAATCTGTTTTCTAGACTACAATGTGCATCCACCACAAACAAGGAATTGAGCTACCCAAGGAAATGATTTTACAGCATAACTACAAAAATAAAAATAAAACGCCAACAGAAACAAATGCAAAATGCCATTAGAGTAATGTTGAATCAGCAATTTTTAAATCTGCATTTGTTGAACTTCTTCCAACCCCATAACAATAAAACAACACTGTCCATTTCCCACAGAAAGACAAAACAAGTAGACAAGAATTGCCAGAAAAAGACAAAATGCAAATAAAAAATACAACAAAACTGAACTTTACATAACAAAAAAGGTACGTTTTCCCATTCCTATCCACAAATGGTTCAAACCTAGCTATCTGTGCCATCTACTCTTTTGCTCTCAAACTTTCCTGGTAATCAAAAGTCAATAAATAAACAGAATAGTAATACCAATACCCACATGAATTCCAAATTTACAACTAAGGGCACAGCACACACACACACACACACATACACACACACACACACACACACACACACACACACACACACACACACACACACACATACACACACACACCCTTCTCTGAAAGTTAAAATTTCCTTACTTGCACGGAGTCTTCATTCTTTCTGGCCATACCCACTGCAGGTCCGATTCCTGTTCCCTGAACATAAATAATCCATAGAGCTGTTGCTGTTCCCACTCGACATAATCCTTCCCGTTCTCCAGACATAATCCATTCATTCGTTGCCATTCCCACTCACATTTGAGCAGCCAGGCCAGCCAGAAATGTGTGAGCTCCTCGAGCTCAATTCCAACAGGCTAGTAGCCCTGACGGAGCTGACGTCATCCCGCACGTGATGACGTCAGCTCAAACAGGGCAAAAATTAAAAAACAAAAGAAATAAATCAGAAATGAAGGGGTGCCACTCGGGAATCATGACACCCTTTCATTTGAACCCCAAAACTAGGTAAAAACTCAGTAATTTGGCATGGTTGGGAGGTATATCTATAGTTCATACTTTAACTGGCATTTGCCAAAATGACGTTTCCCACAGAATATCTGTTGAGTTTTATATATATATATATATATATATATATATATATATATATATATATATATATATATATATATATATATATATATATATATATATATATATATATATATATATATATATATATATATATATATATATATACTTGTCTATGTGTTATCATTGAATGACCCAAACATCAACCAGAAAATGTAGACATTGCAAGCATCAACATGCCGCTACATGTACACTAACAGCCTCAGTGCATGCAAACATAAAACATTAAAATAAACAAAAGCAATGTTATCACCCACAGCCCCTGCAAATTATATATACTAAAATCTGTGATTGCATAATATCAGGGAAATGGCATTTCCCCCTACCCCAAGTGTTATGCAGTCTTGTACACCTATCAGCCATCTATTTAAGCTGAGCAAACTTTGCAGACTAAGCAGATATCAAACTATTGTGACAACAATATTCTACACTCTCATATCTATCTGTCTTGCTATACATTGTTATTATTACCCATTTCTTCTGTTTTTATTCCTTCCATTTCTTGCTCACTTTCCCTGTATATGTATTTTCTCAAAATGATGTCATGCAATAATTCTCCATAATAATCCCTTCCTTATTTTCCTTGGCAAAAAAAAAAAAAGTCATTCATGTCTGAATTTAGGATCATTTGTATTCATGCTTAACATTGAAATGTGTTGGATCTGAAGGCTGATGTTATGCCACATTTAACAGCATGTGGAAGTAACCATATAAGTAACAAACAAAACTTTACATATATCAGTTAATGACCTCCTGGGAATGCAGATCCAAAAAAAAAAACACTCTTTTGCAGATGAAAACAAGGTCACATGTTAAGTCTATGTCTTGATGGTTGCTGTTTTAACCATTATAATGCTCAGGTTATTTGACAGCTTATTTTAAGGGGTACATGGGTATGCAATGATGTGGCAGCACGCTTCTTATGCACATGATGAAATGTTGCTGACAACAGGGATTTAGGCAGTCTGGAATTAACTTTGTTGTAGTTACTATAAATTGGACTATTTGAATAATATCCACATCAGTCATTTAATTTTGCATGTAACAAGGTCATAGCTGGTATTATTCAGAGTCTAGCAGCCCCTTTTTCTCATATTTGGACACCGTGCAGTTAGCAAATGCAGGCCAGATTGACTTTGTATGCATAATCAGGGACTTTGATTATAAGTAATTTTTTGCTGATCAAGCCACGCAGTTTTAAAAAAAAGCATTGTGCAGGATCTTTTACAAAGCAATACGACAGTCACTGCCATGTGACCAGTCTACTGGTTCTTTCAAGAAATAAAGTCCTTAAATGCACAAAAGATCTTAGAGCAAACAGTAGAATGATCATGTGTCACAACCAGTCTTTGAAGCTTTTAAGAAATGAAGGCAAATGAATTGACAGAACCACTCAAGCAACAAGAAGAACATAGTGGAGGGGTATATCCCTTGGACAAGTAAACCGCTCCCCCTCCTCCAGAGCTGCAGGCTCAGTGCATGTCTCTGGAACAAACCTGCTGACAGGAAGGGAATTTTCCATGCTAGAAAAGGAGAAAAAATCTACAGGTCTCCCCCCAGCCCCCTGGGCATTGATCTCTCCATACCTGAGCAGGTCAAAGCAGATTAAATCTGGAACTGTCCGCATCTTTTTATAAGCAAAGATGCCCACTACTACAAAGTAAGAACTTTAAAGGTTAGATTATATATATTTTCAGAACATGTTGCAAGAAATATAACATTTCCTTTAGCTTATCTGAAGCTGATGATTATCTGCCATTATACTTAAGAAACATGTGAACGAGACTAGGATGGATGTGTCATTAAGAATGCCAGGGACTAATTTACAGTTATGTGTTCATTCAGACTTTCAGCACTGATTTACACAGTTGCACATTCATCTTTTTATTTACTTGCTCATAATGCTATTTGCTGAATACACTGCTATTTTGTCATTTTCTTTTTACTGAATTATGTTGCTTCACTAACAAAGTACACTTGTAAACCCAGAAAATATTAATATTTACAATAACAGATTCTGCATAGAGAGACTGTCAACCAGGAAATTAAAACATGTCCATGATGCAATGCTATTTCTTCAAATAAATTTTTTTATAGCTGAGTTGTAGTATGAATTTTTTAGCTCATACTGCACATTCTGATTACTGTGCATGGAAAGACAAAATATTCTACACAATAACATTAAGAATAATTGACTTTAGGGGATATTAATTCTTGATAGTAACTTCTTTTTGTTCTTTTGATTATAATGCACCTCTGTCTGATCATAATATACAAACTACTATGTACATTTATTTGGCATATTCAAGAAATGCTCATATACGAATTTTAACTAACTTTTAGTGGCAATCAGTTACAATTTTCTTCTTGACATTTAATATTTAAGTCAGTATAGTAGCATTTTTGCATTAAAACATTTTAGTGTGAAGTGTCTTCAATTTCACTTCATATTTAATTAAAGCTATTTAATCAGACATATGAACATTTGGCACTTGAGGTGAATAATGGTAGGTACTATCAGTTTTGAAGAATTAATACATAATACTGCCATAACAGGAAAGCATTAACTGTCTTATGATACAAGCATAAATATAAATATATATAGGTTCATAGGTTCATAGGTGTATGCTAAGCTAAAGGCCCTGGGGCCTTTACAAGCCTAGCCATAGGATTACACTGGCATAGTGCCACCTGACCTTAGTTCCCAGTGCCTCTGTTGAGTACAGCCACTGGAGATATCCCCAGGGTGAATTTTCTGGTTCTCATCCACTCATTGAGATTTCTCTTGAGGAAGGTCAGCGAGGTGCTCTGCTTGACATGTATGGAAAGTCTATTCCATAGCATGTGCAGTCTCTGGGTTGTGAACCTGTCCCTCCAGCATGTTCTGTTAATTGTGGTAATAAGGTTGAATTCTCTGGAGTGTGTGGTGAGGAGGGATTGGGATTTCTTTAGATGTAGCATTTCTAACAAAGCTGGGTCAGACATGGCTTTGTAAGTCTAGCAGAGATCACCTCTAAGTAGGCAATATGAGACAGAGAATAGCTGGAGTTTTTTGAGTCTGTCCATATAGGATGTGTTTAAGGCCTAGGATCCTCTTTCTGAGGTACTTTTGTGGCCGCTCCAGTTGTTGCAGCTGTCTAGTGAGGTACATGCCAAATGGGGCATTGTACTCGATGACTGGCCTAATAAGGGAAGAGTAGAGGGAGACAATGACCTCTTTTTTCCTGGATGCAAAACCCTTAGTAATGAGATGTGCCACATAGAAGCACTTTTTGACCACAGTGGCAATGTGGTGATCAAAAGAGAGGTTGCTGTCAACATGTGTTCCCAGATCTCTTATAATGCCTTCTGTGTTCAGTGGACTACCATCAATTTGGTAATTCATGAGAACCGGGTTTTTCCCAAAGGGGATGACAACACATTTTTTGGCATTGAGCTTAAGGTCATTGTTCTGTCACCAGTCGTAGGTCTCAGTGAGGCCATTCTGTAGGATGTCAACAGCACTTGGGGGGGGGTAATAATAGCTCCTAACTTACAATTGTCTGCAAACATTGTCAGCCAGAGTCCCTTCGTGTTGATCTGGACTTCAGAGAAGTAGATACCAAACATGGGAGGACCCAGAACAGAACCCTGTGGGACTCCAGTCATGACTAGTCGGCAGTCTGACTTGGAGCCAGCTACTTTTACACTGTGGGTTCTATCTGTGGGCCAGTTTGTAACCCATCTAAGGATATAGGGGTTGATGTCTAGCTTAGTGAATTTTTCTATGATTCCTGAGTGGGGGATGGTATCAAAAGCCTTGGCCAGATAAAGGTAGGCTGTATGAACCACCTTACCTTCATCCACAGCTCTGGTGACTGACTGAAAGAAATCGACCAAGTTAAGCAGCCATGATCTACCCTTTACAAAACCAAACTGTGTGGGATCCAGAGTTTGGAGATTCCCTATATCCTTGTTTATTAGGTCCATGATGATGTGTTCCATAGCTTTGCATATCAGGCTTATGAGGCTAATGGGGCGATAGTTCCCAGGGTCTGTAGTCGCTCCTCCTTTGTGCAGAGGAATGACTGTAGCAGTGTGCCATTTGGTAGGGACAAATTCTGAGGTGAGGCTGTGACTGAACAGGGCACACAGGTGAGGTGCCATTTCACTCTGTTGGCTCGGTATAGGAGGTACCATTGTGCAGTAGCTCAGAGCAAATCTGGGTGTTGCCATGGAGATTCTTTACATAACTATAGAAGGCCTTGTGGTTGTCTTTACTATCTGCTGAAATTCTGTTTTCATAGCTAGCTTTTGAGGATTTGATGAGGAATCTCAACTTTTTGTTGAGGCTGATAAGGGTGTTTTTCCAGTCTTGGGACTTCACCTTATTTTGCATCGGTTTCCTCCTTCTATTGTAGAGTTTGTTTATGGCAGGGGGCCACCAGATTGGCTTTCTTGTTTTGGAGGACAGCATCTTGGTTCTATTGGGTATGGCGAGATCCATGCATTTGTGTATGTGTTCGTACAGTGCACTGGAGTATGATTTGGTGGTCATACAACTATTCTGCATTTGCATGGGTGATTGAAGTTAGCCACCTCTGTTTTTAGGAGCCCAAAGTTAGCTTTGGAGAAGTTTTTTCATGGTGGTTACCTTTACTGTGTTGGGTGAGAGGGATGTGGATTTCCAATGTGATTAGTTTGTGGTCAGATCTAACCATGGAGGAGTTGACTATTGGTGCAGAGCAACAGTCGTCCATGTTAGTAATGACCAGATCAAGGATGCTGCTACCTCTAGAGGCAGTAAGAATGAGCTAGTCCAGGGCATTGGAATTAATGAACTCCAGGAAACATTGGGCAAGTGTATTGGTGCATGAGGAGTTTTCCCAGTTAATGGAGGGGTAGTTGAAGTCACCTGGTAAGAGAGTGTTAGGTTGGACCCTAATATTCTCCATGGTGTTTAGGAACATGGAGTGTGAGTCTTGGGACATGGTTGAGGACCTCTAGCAGGCTATGACCTAAATTGCTGTCTTACCCAATGTTAGCTGCACCTGAAGTATCTCTGATTGGTTATGTTGGGCTACCAGTCTGGAGGTGTATGCATCCTTTATGAATATGGAAACACCACCACCTTTGGAGCTTTGGTCCAAGTTCTGGGGCTGAAAGGTGTAAAATGAGTTATAGCCTGGTACTGCAGGGGTGCTTTCTGTTGCTTTGAACCAGGTTTCTGTTACAGCACAAATGTCAGTGTTCTCCATTTTAAGGAGTGCTTCGAGTGAGTGCATTTTGAGATTTAGACTTTTAGCGTTGAGCAGCATGACCATCAGATTGCATTTGTTTGTAGCTGTTATGGTGGTAATTTGGTCTTTGGAACACCACCTAAAAAAGGCACTATAGGGGTGGCAGGAGCCGTGGCCAGTATCTGGAAGCCCAGGGGTGACAGATGCAGGCCATCGTCTTCTGAAAAGAGTCATTGGTGTTATAAGTATACATGTCTATGCTTTAAAATGTATTGTTTTGAAGCTTTCAGTGAAATGTAATATAAAGCGAAAGTAGGTGGGGGGCTACGCGGCCTACAGCCCCCACCCTCCTAACTATATATATTAACTCCAGGATCACACTACAGTGGGGAAAAGGGCATATACCTTTTACTTGCCTTACAGTACTCTACACAGTGTCACTCAGTACTTCACTTCAGTGAAATGAGATTCGGTGAAATGAGTTTTCAGTAATCTGAGCTTTCAGCAATCTGGTCAGGATGAATTGAAATTCAGTGAAATGAGCTTTCAATGAAACATAGTAGACCTGTATATATATGTATATATATATATATATATATATATATATATATATATATATATATAAAATATATGGGTCTACATGTTTAATTGAAATTTACATGATCGAGATGACAATGCCAAAACCTTATTTTAATGAAGTTTCACATCACCAGAATTTTAATACAGGAAAAGAGGCAGTTGGCCAACATGGGGAAATTTGCCCTTTTCCTCACTATAGTCCAATCTTGGAGTTGGTATATTTAGTTGAAGGGGTGTGAGGGGTGAAGCCCCCCACTTATGTAGGTTTGACTTCTGGCCAGTGTGATATATAAATAATGCATAAGCAGTTTTATTAGTGGCGTTATTACAAAATCAGTAGTCATGCACTATTATTTTATTTATTTATTTATTTGTCATTTGTTAACCGGGTTAGTCCAACTGAGCTAGTGGCCCGTTTTCAGTGGAGACCCGAGGAGAAAAGTTCCAGACAGTTATTACAAAGTTACAAAAAAGAAAAACATCTGACAATGAAGTTTTGTGCCAACATTACAATAGTGTGCCTTACATGAGAACATTAGAAATTTACAAGAAACCTGACAATGAAGTTTATATAAACATTACAATAATGTGCATAACATGCAGTACAAAAGTTAGAATTCTTTTTTTAATCGACAAAAAGAGAAAGAGATGCAAATGAGATAGGGCACTTGCAATAGGTGGGTGTTAAAGTTATGAGAGGTAGTAAGGTGGTAAGGTGGGATATAAATGGGATCATTGCAGTGACAGGTACTGGCATTTAGGAGAAAATCTTTAAGTTCGAATTGAAAGCGATTTATGTTAGAAATGATTCGGATGTTAAGAGGGAGCTTGTTCCATGCATGTGAAATAATATATTTGTAAGGAAGTTTACCAATGTTTTTGTTTGGTTTATAGGTGTCCAAAAGGAGCTGGTCAGAGTTGCGAAGAGCTCTGGGAGTGGTATAATGTGATATTAGTGAGGATAGAGCTGAGAGGAGAATGAGTCATTTGCAGCTGGGAGTAAAGCAGATGCTGGGTGAAGTCAAGCCACTAGAGTTGTTTTATTGCATTGCAGTGATGCGATTTGTAGGATTGGTTACTAGCAAATCTTACAACTCTGTAGTATGATTGACAGAGTTTAGGCAGGAGGGTAGATTGTAGATGTGGAAAGATGGAGGAGGCATAAAGCAGACATGGAAAAAGGAAGGCCTGAGCTAGTTTCTGCCTAGAGTCATGGACTAGGTATTTTTTATGTCTGTAGAGAAGGCCAAATTTTTGACTGGTCTTTTTGATACAGTGCGGAATATGGGTATCAAATTTTAATTGGTCATCAATAATAACACCAAGAAGTTTAGTATGTGGGTCAGGTTGTATGATGATATTGTCGAGAGAAGAATGGTGAAGGTTGTTTTGAGGTTAGAGGTTATTACTTTGTTAAGAAACCAAACAATATCCAGAATGTAGAACAAATAAGACTTCATTTTTTCATGCATTCATGCTGTTAGACCATATTTATGTTTCTATTGACAAATTAGAACAGTGCTATAACAAGGTCACTAGATTTGCATCTCATACAAGCCACAGAACACATCTCTGTTCTGCACTAAAAACTCATAAATGGGTAGACTTTTCCTACCAACTAAAACATGCCCACTTCCTCTGAACACACTAAAGTAGATTTAATCTCACTTGTTGCTCAGCTATAGCTACAACTCTCCATCACTACCTCCAATGTCATCACCCTAAATCTTCTGACAAAAATCTGCTTGACATCGATAAGCCTTACAAAAACTGCAGTCAATGTCTGTACTCACACTGTGTAGAAAAATTCTGGAATACCACCCCTGCACCAATCGGGGCAATACATAACATGTATTTATTTCAGCTGCAACTAAAAGAATTCCTCTCTGACTTCTGGCTTTGCACTTGCAGCTCTCCTGGATAAAATTGTATCTACTTCTTCTCTAATACCTAAATACATATTTTTGTCCTTTTCCTTGTTTTAAATTATCTTAATGTTATATACCTTACTCTTAATCTTGCTTCTACTCTTTATTTCTCCTGCCTCCCACATCCTCCCCACTTGTAACCTCTAACAGTTATTTCTCACTCTCCCCTCATTTCCTCTCCTCCTTCTTATCCACTGTTTGAATTTCTCCACTCTGACATTCACTTTATGAGTGAGTAATAAACTTCCACTCTCATAACATGTCACCGCAGTTCAATGTTACTTAATATTATATGTATCTTGTTCTGTGATGGCCTATGTGTATTATTATGCATGCCATATGTGCATTAATATTTGTATTAATCCATATACTTACAGTATGTTGTAATATGATGTAAACTTTCACCTATTTATATGCATTTTCTGTTCTTGTATTGGTGGAGCTTTTCTGCCCAGGCCTCAAATGAAAATGGATAAACTTATCCAAACATACTTTATCTGGGAAGAGAACAGGGCAAGGGTCAAGTAGGATAAGCTGATCCTTACAACAAAGCAACGTGGTTAAGGGTTACCTGATTTGAAGGGCTATTTTAGAGCTCATATGCATAACACAAGCAGAAAGCTATAATTCAAAGTAGAAAGGGATGATGATGATGATGATGATGATGATGAAGCAAGGGGGGAATCAAGAAATAAGGAAAGTGAGTGGGATTTTGGATGTCAGTTCTTAAGGAGAATAACAACAGCCATGCATACCTCTCAACCTCTTAGCACAAGAAATATGGACAAAGCCTGATAAAATGGGGGGACAGAGGCCCAAAAATAGGGACACATTTTAAATATTGCTCTTATAAAGTTAAAAAGTTGCTAGAATAACATGATTTGTGTTCAAACACATATTCTGAAGGATATGAAGTCTGAAACTCAAATGCATGTCATTATTTAGTGACTTTAATCCTTAGATCATCCCAGTGGTTTGACAAAAAAGCAGCTTTTATGAGGAACAGACCAAAAATACAAGGTAAAAATCTGGGCATTCTGCGAAAAACTGTACAGTTGAGAGGTATGCAGCCATGCAGAATATTATATTCATAAAGTAGCAGAAAGTATTGTAAGAACTAAGCCAACATGATAATGGAGAAAGGAGATTTCGCTAAGAGAGATAACTACAATTAAGGGTACAGAGAATAGGCAACAGGGACCTGGAATTAATTCTAGAAAACTGGCAAATAAACCAAGGTATTGGGAGCAAATATCTAGAGAGGGAAAAGTAATAGAATGGGAACAGACCAAGAAGACATTTGGATTGCGGGCTAGAGACTGCCTTTACTGTCAGAGACTGATATCTGTGTATAGGCAAAAAGAAAGTGACAGGGGAATCCTAAGTCAAAGAACTGCTCTGTTCAAATTTTTAGTTTAATCTAGGATAGGAGATGCTGTTAAAAAGGGATAATTAACAGGGCATACGAAATAGTGCATGATAACTATAGGAATCAATCAGAGGAGATTAAAAAAGATTAGATAAGCAATTCACAAGGAAACAATAGGAGAATGGGTCTATATTAGAACACTGAAGTTTTAGAACTTCGAATGTTCTAATATTAACCCCTATTCAGTGAACGCTGAAAATAGCAAAGCTATAGAAAACCAATTTTTTTCCTAGGGAAAGAATTTGGTTGTCCGTTTCTTTCGCTTCGCTATTTTCAGCTCTGTGGTGGAAAGTTAAGGGTTGGGTTCAGGTAAGTGTATGATTGGGCACGGGTTGGGTGAGTTAGGGTTAGGGCGTGGATTAGGTAAGTGTGCAATTGTGTGGACGTGAGGGTTAGGGCGGGGTAGGTGAGTTAGGGTTAGGGTTTAGGCGCGGGTGAGGTGAGTGTGCGATAGTGACAGACCTTAGGGTTAGGGTTTGGGTTAAGGTAAATGGATAGTTAGTGGTGTATGTACAGTTTAGTGTAGGGTTAGATGTAAGATTTTAGGTGTATGTGTGTGGATTGCTGTTTGTTTGGTGTGCTTGTGTTGTGTGTATGTGTTTTGGAGCAGCAAATTTATTCCCTAGGAAAAAATTAGCTGTTCTGCATGTTCGATGTTGTAAGCATTTGCTGAATAGGGGTCAATATTAGAACATTCGAAGTATTTAAACTTCAATGTTCTAATATAGACCCTGGGCGAACATATGTATGGCTCCTAAGTATGCAACAAAGTCTTGAATATTTAGGATTTTTGCTTGGAAGTGTTTGCATAAGCATTTTAATACCCCAAGGAGACTCCAAAGAATTTTTCCTCAGGTAGATGGCAAATGTCGGAGGTGTGATAGGGAAGAAAGATATAATTGGGAACATATGTTTTGGGAAAATAATGAGTTTGGCAGACTTCAAAAATTTACTATCGGGTGATCAACTTGGTAAAATTAAGGAAATGATTTTCTGAGCTGGGATACATGATCTGAACAGCCTTGACATAATAAAACATTGCTAATTTTAATTTTGGTGGCTGCCAAAAAAGAAATTACTAGAAAAAAAGGAAATCAAAGTATAAATCAACTATATTTGAAGTATTAAATATTGTAAAAGAGATAAAAGGACTGAAGCGGGATCTTTAAAGATGGGTAGGAGAAAATTGCATAGAAAAAAATGGAAACTGTTGGAACGGTACATGCAGAATAATGTTTTGGACAATGAGTCCAAGCAATGAGTTTTAAGGGAAGGCAGAAACTGAGAAATTAATGTATTGCTGGACTGATTTTAGTTATAAAAAATATGTGATGTATAATGTTTGAAACTAGCCCCGGGATTCACGAGGCTTGCGCCAGGCGCAGGAGTAGGGTCGGTGTTCCAACACCAAATATGGCCACCGAGCGATGCAGGTATGATCTGTTTTCACGTGCACTACCTGCGTATGCTACGCTGGCACAGATTGCGGCTCCTGTATGCTAATCACCTTATTTGCAGCAGCGTAGCATACAAATAAGGGTAGTTCGCGATCCAGGAAGTGGTGCAGGCATAGTTTAAGCATGCAGAACTGTAAACCGTAAAAAATGGTTTACATTACTGCAAACATAAAATCGGAGCCATGTCAGCCAGTCAAACACATGTATTATATTGTTAATATATGCCAATGGCTAAATATATGGCCATTGGTATAAAAATTCGTGAACAAAATGTAAAAGTAACATTATTATTTGTTCTCGCTCTATTGCGAAGTTTAAAGCGTAGGGCAGCAGCATGCAAACGGGATCGTAAGAAAAATAGAAAAAAAGAAAATAAAACTGCAATGTAACACATAGCATGATTTTCCCATAATAGTCAATGGCAGGCATGTTACACTACACCATGGCGCAAGGGTTGCTAAGGGGCTGTGTTAGTGTTATGCGCGGTTTCTAGGAATTAGTAGGCAATCTAATGCAAATGAGAGGAGTTATACTGAATCACAGATTTCCTCCCTGGTGTAAGGATGCACCTCATGGCGTAGTGTTATAACACCGAGGTGTGACCATGAGATAAAGATGACAACAATAGAGGGGGTGTGTCACCTTTGCTGTAAGCACATTGGAGCAATGCCAATCCAGTTTGCCCGTAGCTAAGCAAAGCTAAAGGAAAGGGGTGTGTTTAACTGGCTGTAGCTTTGGCTAGCTGAGAGCACACAAGGTAACCCAGTACGCATGTGAACAGAGATTAAAACACGCTTAAACAGGGTAAACGGGTATGGGCAGCACGCACCGGAGCTGGAACAGGAAGGATATATGAATAAATAAGGAAATGCAGCAGCAGGGAAATTGGAGTGCAAATGAGCAAATAACACCTAGGAACCTACAGTGAGCCATTGACAACAGCTAACAAGACTGCTAGTGGCTACCCACAGAACAGGAAAGGGGAGGGGCTGTACTGCAAAGAAAACAGTAGTGTCACAGCAGAACAAAGCAGAATTGCATTATATTAGCTACATTGCACACTTTGCAACACATGACTGGGTAGGGAAAGTACAAGACAATAAAGCTGGCAGGTGGATGCATGCCTGACAATGGGAGGGGATCTAGATTTAAAAGGGAATTGAAGGGCAACAGATGAATCAAGCCAGGCAAGCATAACTCCACACTACAGCCCCCACACTTGCATTAAGCAATGCAAAACCCATAAGTAAGATACCTTGCAGCTGGAACTGCTCACACACAGCCAATTACATCAGCAGCATCTAAAGCACAAAAGTATAAAGTGTGAAAGCACCTCACACACACTTGTGTTTTCCCATACACACTGCACTACTGGTGTATACAAACGAGGAAGTTGTAATATGTACATGTTATGGGCTGCCATTGCTTTGATCCACCAGCATGTGAAGGAGACTGAAGGTGGTGAGGAGGATGATGCTGACAACCAGTGTTCAGACCCAGGGTAACCTACCAAGGGCTACATGATCTGGAGATAGAGCATTACAGGGTGGACAAGGACACCCTACAGCAACTTGTGGAGCTGTGCTGGCCACACCTCAGAGCCAGAACAAACAGAGGGGAACCCATCCCAGTGGATATGAAGGTATGTGTAAGCCTGAGAATACTAGCCACAGGTACCTTTCAAAGGCCAACTGGGGATATCATGGGGATCTCACAGGCATCAGAATCCAGGGTACTCCACCAGTTCTTGGATGCTAAGTTACCACATGCCAGTGAGCACATATACTTCCCCCAAATGCAGGAGGATTTGGCCAGCAATATGCATCTCTTCCGCCATGTGGCAGAATACCCGGAGGTACTGGGTGCAATAGACTGCACGCACATACACATCAAGTCAGCACCTGGTGAGCAGGGTAGACTCTACATAAACCACAAGGGATACCTCTCCATCAACTGCCAGGTCATGTGCAATGTACAGGGCATTATCATGGATGTGTGTGCTGGCAGCCCTGGAAGCTATCACGACTCCCACATCTGGCATGCCTCACAGCTGTATCAGGCATTTGTCACGGGGGACATCCCATATGGAAATCTGGTGGGGGATGCTGGCTATGCACTGGAAGCGTGGATGATGACTCCCATCAGAAATGCACACACACCCATGCAAGAATGCCATAATGAGGCACACGCACAAACCAGAATCATCATAGGGTGTGTGTTTGGGATGCTCAAATCACGGTTCCGTTACTTGGACATATCCGGTGGAGCCTTGCAGTACTCTCCAGCCACATGTGTCCACATCATCATAGTATGTGCCATGATATACAATATGATCCTATGGAAACAGCTGCAGCAGGGACAGAATGGTGAAGGCCCTCATAGCCCACCAACATTGCCAAGGGTCCCACAGGCACAGAGGGACTCAGACCATGAGCCCACTGAGCCGGCCCCTGTAGGCAGATGGAGGCGTGCCCAGTATGCCCATGCCTTGGCAAAGAGGGAACGTAT